>NW_007730137.1:157180-172326 GCF_000696425.1 Galeopterus variegatus
TGTTCATCGCAGCACTCTTTCCAATAGCCGAGAGTTGGAACCAGCCCAAATGTCCCTCATTGGATGAGTGGATATGGAAAATGTGGTATATCTACACAATGGAATACTACTCAGCTATAAAAACGAATGAAATACTGCCATTTGCAACAACATGGATGGACCTTGAGAGAATAATATTGAGTGAAACGAGTCAGGCAGAGAAAAAGAAATACCACATGTTCTCACTCATTGGTGGGAGCTAAAAAAAAAAAATAAACCAATCGGATTTCTAAAGTCTATAGGTGTTCCACAGTGAAAAGTAAAAGGAAGGAAAAATTAACCAAACTCTTGAAGCTTCCAAAATGATTGGTTTCAAGTTGCATTTGCATTTTGGTGTGAATTAGTCATGCAATGTGAAGGGGAAGGGTTATTATTTTATTCAACTTAAGCATTCAGGTTTGAGGTATTTTCCTTTGTCAAGCTTTTCTTGGAATTTCTTTCTTTGTTTAAATCTCTCCTGTTTCTTGTTGACAATTCATTTTTAACAAGCTTCTCCTTCACATGTATTTAGAGAATTTTCTTAACAGGAGCCAGAACACATTTAACATAATCGGGATGGACCTAATTAAACAGGGGACAGATGGCGATCCTTCCATAATACATGGAAATCTTGTAAGATTTCTTTTTAATTGAGCATGAAATATGCAACAGATTTGTTGCCACCTAGGTAGAATTACGGATTCAAGAATAAATATACATGACGGTGTATACACATACACAATAGTTTTCAAACATTCGGGAAAATAAAATAAACACCTGCAGAAAATATTTTACATGTTATTTGTTACACAGGTCAGCCTAAAACCAAACTTGCTGGCTGAGTTCGAGAAAGAGGGCTATCTTGCATTCCATCCAGTAATATAAGAGTATAGTGTACAATGATGACATCATTTGCATTTCTTGACTCTTCTAATTATTGTTCCTGCCCCCAAGGTAAAGTGACATAGTGTAATTTTTTCATAATATACTTCACAGACCTATCAAAGAACTAGCCTCAACAGACAATCTCACTGTGGTGGAAAGAATATGGACATCAGAGTCAGGCATACCTTCATTTAAATCCTGGCTCAGTAATTTGTAAGCTGAATTGAATGTCAGTTTACTTTGGTAAATAAGGATTATAATTTGCCCTTGAAGCTTTTTATAAAGATTTGAAACAATACATGTAAAGTTCCTATCACAGTTCCCCACCTACGGAAAATGCTCAATAAATGCAAAACCAGTTGCACTCTGAGAAGAAAAATGTGAAGATCTCTCACTAATACCTGTTTCAAATGAAAAAATGATTTGCCCCCTAAATTCTCCAGACACATACACCTTATAGAATGTTAACATTAGAAGAGATCTTAGAGATCAGCTAGTCCAACTCAATCATTTTTAGAGATGATGAAACAGAGAGCCTGAAAAATGAAGGGAAGGAGGGGACAAGAGCTCGGGCAGCCTGGCTTCAAATGTGCCACTCTTCCAGAAACCCCCAGAAACTCTTTCTCCTCCACTGGCTTGTCATGTACACCTAGATGTGTACACTTAACTCTTATGAAAATCACTTTTAAATTTTACTGTGTTCCACAGGGAGTTGTGCATACACTCATATTTCATTTGAGACACTGAGGTTCTCAATTTTTAATTAAAAAGGAATAACCAAAAGTTCATAATAATGTAATTGATAATTCTATGACCTGCTGCTTTCATTTTTCTGGTATTTTTCCTCCTGTCTCTTTTCATATGGTGTTTCTTCTCATGTTTTGGGATTATAGCCTAAATATAATTTTATAGGTTAAAAAAAAAAAACTCTATGATTCAAGAAATGAAGTTGAAGAAAACACACACAAAAACTCATGTTTGGGAAACTACTGTTTGGTAGCCTTAAATTCTGGTCCCTCAATTTTCCTTACATCTATGCCCATTTAACTGCAATTTTATCTTTTTTCATATCCAATTTAAAGACCACTATTAAAAAGCAAGACAGAAACCGGGCTTTCCTAATATCCATCAGACATAGACACTAGATCTTTGTCTGATGGTCATGAGCAATCGTAGTAGGCGAAGCACCTGAGGGAAGAGGAAGGTGGACAGGGCAGCCCTCCAGATTTGTTTGCTTTTAGCACATTAGCATACAGTGGAGTTTACCTGTGGCCAGTTATGTGGATTTATAGGTTATATTATCTAGTTTTAAACTAACTCTAACAAGATGAACAAGTGGCTTTAAAAGATTTCTATAAATATTCAGGATAAAAGTAACATTACTATTGGAAGCAAAAACAACAACTAGAAAACAGTAGACCTGGCACTTCTACTCCTAGAAGCTCTTAGCTGCATTACAAGGTTCGAAACAGTAAAATATTTTTAAGAAGTTATTGAAAAAGTAAACACACTATTTCTTCAAAGTAAAGTTTTATCAATGAACTTAAAAGCAAAGCTTTCTTTATGGCACTTCTACTCCTAGAAGCTCTTAGCTGCATTACAAGGTTCGAAACAGTAAAATATTTTTAAGAAGTTATTGAAAAAATAAACACACTATTTCTTCAAAGTAAAGTTTTATCAATGAACTTAAAAGCAAAGCTTTCTTTAAAAAAATACACTCGTGTGGTGACAGAAATTTGAAAATAGAGGTTTGGAAATGATCCTATTGTTCGATGATTTTATGTTGAAAATTATATACATTTATTACCTACAAGAAGTCAAATGTCTGTCAGTGCACACACACATACATACATGGTGAATCCTTATTCCTAATTCCATTTTCACTATGTTTTCTTTCTAAAACAGTTCCCCACTTTATATTTTGTTTAAAATTTGAAAATACACAGCAAAGTGTTCTCTCAACTTATAGCTGTATTATGCAGATTTTATAACAAATCGAATTTTAGTCAAAATAAAGTTCAATAAAAAAGTGCAAGCATTTGTATATGCTAGACACTTTGCTAAGGGCTGTGAGGTTGTAAAAATTAAAGATCGATGATCTCTGTCTTTAAGGTGGTTGCAATATAAAAGTAATCATAGACAACTTGATAAAGAATCTTGTACAAGGTATAATATGGTAAATGAAATAATAAAGTTACATTACAGAAAAGGAAGAGAAAAAGGGCATTTGAATTTGGCTACTAAGAAAAGGATTAGATTTGAACAAGTGAATAATAGATGAAATGAAGGAGAGGAGAGGTGAAAAGCAGAATAAATAGTACCATCAAAGGAAGGAGGGGCAAGGTAACAAGAAAAGGGAAGGTTGTGATAAATCAATGCCTCATTTTTCATAACAGTTTTATCAACATATGGATGCATCCCTTACCAACTTACAGTTTAGTTCAGCTTGAATTTGAAGTTTATGTACAAAGGAATCAGATCTTAGGTATTATCTGTGATTTTTTTCTCAAGATTGAATGTGAGACTCATCCATGTTGATAAGTTTGGCTGCCGTTTATTCATTTTTATTATTGTGTAGTTTAATAAACAGACTACTAATTATTTATTCATTCTACTGTTGAAGGATCTAGGATTTGTTTGCTTGCTTATGTTCATTTTCTGGTTTTTGCTGCTGTGAACACATCTCCTAGTACTCACATACCTAGGAGTGCGATTGTTGGTGTGTGTGCCTTTATTACTTTACAAGACAATATTAAATGGTTTTTCATAGTGATGGTAATAGTAATAGCTACACTCCCATAGTGTTCCCAGTACAATATATCTTCTCTAAAACTTTGTATTTTCAGAATTCTTAAAAAATATTTTTATCAACCAGGTAGTGTGAAATGGTAACTCATTGTTACTTTAAAGTTTATTTCCATGATTATTAATAAAGATGAACATTTCATGTTTATGGGTCATTCTTGGCATAAGGTCTGTCCTTAATAACTATTTCTTAAATTAATAAATGAATTATCAAACAGCATTATATATTTCTACTGAGTCATGAATAGTACTACAACAAGATCCCACTAATCTTCTTAGAGTATAAAGAATTTTAAAGCAAAAATCATGTTATTTGGAAAGTGTTGGTGATAATACCTTTTAGGCTTGTAATCGATTCCATAGAAACAAAGTAGAATGGTATGTTTCTTATTACATTCCTATTTTTCTTATCATTTGTGCTGGGCTATAAGAATATTGGCTTCCAATTGGAGGAATACTAAGGTATCATTAGCTTGCCCTTAAATTTCTCAAACTGTTCAATAAGCAACTTAAAATTAAATTTGCTAATCAGTATCTAACATATACATAGTTACAGACCACATGAATATTCACAATTCATGACCACAGATCTGTTGTAATTACCTGTTCTACATCCACTACAGAAATGTCCCCAATATTTTGTTAAATCAAGCATAAGTTACAGCCACACTGAAATTATTTCACGTTTCCGAATGTGCCATGACCTTTGTTGCCTCCAGGTCTTTAAATAGCAGTTCTTTCTGTAATTAATTACTCCACCCTAACACATCTTTCAGATTCTGGGTCCATGATTTCCTTAGAACATATCAGAACATTATTTATTCCATATTGACATTACATTATTGTGTAAATCACTGCAATTACTTCCTCTCACCCTTTTTCACACGATCATATTCTATTTTATCTCTTTTCCTCATTACTGTTTGAACAGATAAAAAATGATGTAGACAGCTGTTATTCTGAACTTAAATTTTTAAAATAATCTTCATATGTTTTAATATGACCCCTAGAGTCCAAGAAGCCAATGGATATTTTTTCTTATTAAAGACATATTTTGAAATCAAATTAATGATGTAGTCCTCAGAATCTTTTGTTTGTTCTCTACACCTTTAATATTTGGTAACAGTGAGATTCCTGCTCCTACAAATTTTATAATTTTTAGGAGGCCTATTTTTATGAATATATATTCACTATTTGAATTAATCTCATTTGGGTTTTTCCACAATACTAAATACATATTGTCAGAGGCTGGCTGGTTAGCTCAGTTGGTTAGAGCACAGTGTTGTAACACCAAGGTCAAGGGTTCAGATCCCCATACTGGCCAGCCGCCTAAATAAATAAATAAATATTGTTTAAATAAAGAGGAAATATGTTTGATTTCACCCTTCCAAAGAAGGTAGTAAAAACAAATAATAGTTTCCATAAAAGAAATTAAAAAATCAAGTCAATAGAATTATGCTGGCACCAAATAAAGTTTTTTACTAATCCAAGTGTGATCGTATTATTTTCTACATGCAAATGAAGCTTCTCTTCTGAAGCCAAAGAGATTTTCTTGGGAAACAAACCCTTTCCCTCCATAAAATGCAGAGTGTAAGAGTGTTTATCACAACCTCTTTATTCTTTTTGGTTTTCCTTTGCTTTCCCCTTGAAACAGTGCCATTTTCCATGTTTTAGACATTTTTATGCATATGCACCTATGGATTTTAGTAGTAGACATAATCTTTTTTTGAAATTCTTTGTATTTATATATTATTCTCAACTTTACTCTCTGGGATTTTTCTAGGCAAGAAAGAAAGATCAGTTCTGTACATGAAGGCTAAAATATGTTTCACTTTCATCCTCCTACTCTCAACATTCAAATTCTTCCTCTAGACCATAAGGGAGTCTGGAAAACCTCTTGGTATTTTCATCGTCTTCCTATTTTTAGAAGATGTTCGCCATCACTTCCAGTAATCTTGACCACTTGCACTCTCTAAGACACTGGCCACTCTATGTAAGGAGCTATAACTCGGGCTTCAATTGTATTCCAAGAATACCAAAGTTCACCCTCACCCCAGAGTTTCTTCCATGATGAGTAACAGGTATTTTGAAAACACAGTGTACTAGTTCACAGGTAAAGGACAGTTAAAAAGAAACAGAGATGAGAGATACAACTTTCCCTTGCCCAGCATACTTAATGTGAGGTGCTGACGTGTTACATCAGCAATTTCTTAAAGTTGACCATTCTCTTTTCAAAAACACTAACCCATTTGATATCATATGAGCCTTAGGTTCAATCTAGTGAAGTGATATTTCTAGTCTAATTTTAGCATCCTTTAATAGAAGCCATTTTTTTTAATGTTTTAATGTTTTGGTTTTAACCTAAATTATTGAATACTACCAATTAAACCTAGATATGAAATTATTCATTGATTTTATTTTATATTTGAAAATATAGATATAGATATGGATATCGAAGAAACAATATTCTTTACAATTTTTTGACTTAATTATGTCAATAGATCTCGTTAGAAAAAGTATCATTACTTCATCATTTGATCTTTTATGTGTGTTTGCAAAATTAGTGCTTATAAATACTATTGCTTGGGCAAAACCTAATCTTATGCATATTAAATAATATAATTTTGGAGTAATTTGATTAATTTTAACTATTTCTTAGAGTTTTAAGATGTTATTTTATTTCGCTGGCATTTTTCTATTCTGTTAAGAAATTTTATGGATTTTATTGTTTCAAGTTACCAAGTAACTTTTGTAATCAACAAACATCTTTGCATTTTTGTTTTTGTATTGGGTAACACTCTTACCATAGATTAGTAGCCTATAAAATGAATTTTAAAATCTCTCAACTATAAGTTATCTCATCATAGCTTTGACCAATGGATCCCATGAGAAAAAAAGAATTCAACTGCATGTCAATATCTTGTAGAATAGTTAAGAACACTTAAGGTTTTGGAATTTCACAGGATCAATTCCACAGACTAGTGAGAATTCAAAAATGTCATTTTTCTTGTAACCTCTCTTGCATCATAACATTTGAAGACTATGACCAATAATTAGGGCAATCCGCTATTTCGGGGAATGTGTCAATTGAGGACCCACTGTGGACTTGATACTGTATTTTCTTCTGATTATTAATCACTTCTTTCTTGATGGCTTCTCTTATCATTTATATTTAGAAGATGTCTAAATGGCCCATTTCTATTTCCTGAAATCGATCTATCCACGTGACACAAAGGTGGAATGGTGGGATTGAGAACAGCAAATTAAGAACTTACTGTCTCATCCCAACCACTAATTTTTGTTTTGTTGTTTCTTTTGTTTTGTTTTTTTGGCATTTGTTCCCAGCAAGGGTTAATGCTGTGGAAGAGATGCATGACAATTGTCTGTTTTCATGGAGCGATTTGTCTTGCTGGGAGATAAAGAATGGAGACAAGATTTATACATGTGGAATAGAGAACTACGTGTGAATCGGGTCTTAGCCTAATGTTAGGACTCCAACTAGAATGTAAGCTCCATGTCAGTAGGGACCTTGACTGTCATTCAGCTCTAACCTCAGGGCCTAGGACAGTGCCAGAACATAATAGCAACCAACTTGTGGCTACTGGACTGTCATTGACCATGACCATGACATTGATTGTGAACGTGGCATCAAGTCAAAGAGGTAAATTTCATTTGGCCTAGAGACCTTGGATAAGCTTCTTGGAGCAAGCAGGGTTCAAACATTCAAGTACATCTTTGACTCATACAGAGTTGCTGAAAACTAATGAACATTTTCACTGATTGATAAACAACTCTCCTCAACCATACCCGATGGGCTTCCAAATACTTCACATTTTAAAACCATTTCTGATTCTTTTTCTACTAACACCAGTACTACTGTAATGCTGCCGATAATGCTTAGATAACTTCTAATGTATTTGGATTTGAAATATTTCCTTTCGTGTTCTTTCCCTGCTGGGTGTGTGGTAGGTGCTGAGTGTATAAATATAAATGAGATATGGTTCATTCATCAACGACCTCACAGTCCAGTATGCATAAAATATAATCGTCATGTTGAGCAATTAATACTGTAGAGGGAAGGGGAAAAGCCAGATATTATCGAGGACCTACTGTGTTCCAAGCTTAAACTGTGATCATGCAGTTTTCTACTGCTTTCCATAATCTTGCCAGCTAGGTTCAATAACCACCAATTTTAAATCTGAAGATTCTGTACTCACAGAGATAGAATATCTTCCCAAAATAAGAATTTGTATGCCTGGAATCCACATTTCATTGTGCTGACTACATAATACTACAGCTTGTACTTCTGGAACCCAAACTTCATCATACTGATGACCTAGCAATTTCTTAAAGTTGACCATTCTCTTTTCAAAAACACTAACCCATTTGATATCATTTGAGCCTTAGGTTCAGTCTAGTGAAGTGATATTTCTAGTCTAATTTTAGCATCCTTTAATAGAAGCCATTTTTTTAAATGTTTTAATGTTTTGGTTTTAACCTAAATTATTGAAAATAATTTCCTCACTCTCTTTGCTCTCCCTCCTCCCCTTCCTCCTCTATTCTCTGGCTCAGCCCTTGGAATGAGGTGAAAGAAATATGTAATTAGATACTCATTGGTAAGATGTTTTTAATGTCCTAAAATTTCTTCTCATGGTCATTGAAACCTTACAATTCGATATTGTGACCTCATATTCTTTTAACAAATGTGTTTTAACAAATGCAGAATGTCTACTGTGTTATGGGAGATCTAGGGTACAACTCAAGCTGATTCAAATAGCCTTTTATTGGAGGTGCAATTAACTCAACAGGAATATGTTCCCGTAGCTATTACAAGGCTTCCTGGAGTTTAAATATATGCCCTCTGGACACTCAAGAGCCTTCAGTCCCAAGAAATAATATCAAAGTGATGTTTTTCCTTCATATCTACTAGATGGTTCAAATATTTAAATTCAACTCTAAAATCCTGTTAAGAATTTACATATATTTCTATTGGTTTTATCTGAATTGAGTTCACCAGATTGTAGGCTTTTAATAATGCACTCTGCTAATTAGATCTCCAAACTTAAATTGTGAGTTCAAAACAACCTTGTAAAAACTAATAGATGCCATTTATGTGTACTAAGTCTTGCCTCTAATTTTATAAAATTCTTTTTCCAATGGCATCATTCATATAAAAGAAATGTGTTTGTTTTAAGTTTTTTTGTTCTCTTTCCCACATTTGTGGTAACTATTCACTCCTAGTTATTAATATTGTAATACAGAAAATGTACTCCTCTGAACAATGGTGTGGCTACTGTGGCTGGAAAAACATGAGATTTTGCTTAAAGAAAGTTAGCCACCAGAGCAAATAAACTGGTTTTGAACCATACAAGCTGCCCACAAAATGTTTCTGAGCTTTTTTGACCTTGTTTTTCTTTTGGATAAACAGAATTCAAGGACATAAATACCAATCATTGCTGACATAAACTTCTTAGACTTCACTTACCAAATCTTTCCTTTTCCTGCTTCTGAGCTGATGCTACCCCTCCAGAGAATAAATCGATAATCCAATACAAATCCTCAAGATCAATCTTTCTGTCTGTCAGTTCAAGTATGTTTTTGAGTTATTTTGACAGAGCAGCAGGAGGCTGCATATCCTTTTACCCTTCTGGCAACATTTCATATTTTAAATATTTTACATATTTAATTTGGTACTCTTCTCTGGAACAATGAAGTAAGAAATAAATTTGGGTGTGAGATTTGAAGCCATAGAATAGTGATAGTCTTAGGCCAACTGGCTACTGTTCTGTATCATTTCACTCCCAGACAGGGAGCAGAATAGAAAGGTAACCCTACTGTAGATATAGAGAACTAACTTGAATAATTCATTGCCTATGAATTTGAAGATTTGGCTTCTTCTGAGTTGACTAGTTCTTAGAAATAATTCCATATAATCTTGTTTCATTTTGTTTCCTACACAGTTATGTATTATCTTGGTTTCCTGCCTAGCACATACTAACTTCTCACATATTTAGAGAATAAATGAGCAAATAAATAATAATAATTTATATAGGGAAATCTATAGGGGAAATAATCAAAATCATTTTACATATATATGTATTTATTAAACTAATTATTTAACCAGTAATTGGGTAGCTTTTAGTGTGGCTACCTTACTACTAAAATAGTGGATGTAGAAATACCAGATGTTTTTACTTAGGTCATTGTGGTGGCTTAAAAATAATTACTTCCTCTTTTGAGGGCCTTGAGGACTTGTGGGTGAGAAAAAAAATTCAGTGCGTTATAGCTCTAGTGGAGACATGTACATCTATCATTGAGGCAGTTGAAGAAACACCTTGGCATCTTATAAACATGGCAATGCCGTATTGTATAATGCACCTTGTAAAACATAGAATGAAAATCTGTATTAAAGAGCTAGAAGCCCAACATGTTTCAAGTCAGTGGTTTCAAGATAATACTTTCATTTAAGTTAAAAGTAAACAAAAGCTGAACCATATCTAGACCACATTTATGCTTCACTTATAGGTTATTATCTTTTAATAAGTTCACCCCATAAGCAATTCAGGAAGGCAGGCATTTTTTATGAAATGTATAGTAACATGTTGAGTTCCAAGAGACTTAAAAGTCTTTTCAACTGTCACTTTCATTAGTCATATTAGGACCTCCTTCATTTTCTGTCCCTTCCCTATAACTTATAAAGCATATGCTTTCCAGTTTTGAGATGCTGTGATGCAGATCAGATGCTCTTTCTGTCCACAATTATTTTAACTCAACCAAAGCTATTTCAGACCCAATGTTGAAAACGAAGGTTCGTGTTAATCTGTGTTGCATATAACAGCTGCTGAATTGTTATTGCATCACCAGAGATTTGAAATGAGACTAAGAGAATGTTGAACCACGAGAAGTCCAACCCAATAAACAAACTATTTCCTTTGAAGCTCTCTGAAAATCCAAGTCAAGTCCTGACCAACCTTCTTAATCATATCCTGTACAGGGAAAAGTAAGTTAATTAAATTAATGAGTAGCCAGTCGTTAGTTATATTCCTTTCTAGATTTTCAGTTCAATTTCAAATTGCTCGTTACTGGTATGTACCAATACAATGAATTTTTTTATTTTTACCTTGTATTCTGTGATCTTGCTAAACTCACTTTATTTCTACTATCTTTTTTGTAGATTCCTCATAGACAATGAGGAATGTTATTTGTGAATAGAAAGAGTTATTCCTTTTTCTCCAATCTACCTGCCATTTACTTACTTATTATTTTCCATACTGCATTGGTTACGACCTCTGCTATGATGTTAAACAGGAGTGGTGGTGAGACTGTATATACTTTTCTCTTTCCCAATCATAGAGGGAAAAATTCAGTCTTTCACAATTAAGTATTATGTTAGATTTTTAAAAATATTTTTTGGAAGATCCCTTTATTGGGTTGAAAACATTCCCATTTATTCCTAGTTTGTCAAGAAATTTTTATCATAAATGGATGTTAATTTTTTTCAAATGCTTCTTCTGTAAAGATGATTATATAGCTTTTCTTCCTTACTTTATTAACTTACTGAATTACATTGGTTTCGAATGTTGAACTTGCCTTGCTTTCTCAGGATAAAGCCATCAATTTTGGTGTCATAACATATTTAAATATTGCTGAATTTAATTTGATGATATTTCGTTGAGGATTTTCACATCTGTGTTCATGAGAAATATCAGTTTATGATTTTCTTTTCTTGTAATAACATATTTAAATATTGCTGAATTTAATTTGATGATATTTCATTGAGGATTTTCACATCTGTGTTCATGAGAAATATCAGTTTATGATTTTCTTTTCTTGTAATATCTTTGGTTTCATTAAAAGGGTAATGCTGACTTCATAAAATGAATCAAGAAGTGTTCACTCCTTTTACGTTCTGAAAGTGTTTGTTTTCCATCTACACTGGCAAAAATTGAGAAGCTTTATATTGCCAAGTATTAGAAGATAATATGGATCAACAGGAACTCATATACACTGCTTGTGGGAAAGTTAATACTTTTGACCATTTTGATAAATAATTAGGGACTATCTTGTAAAGTTCAATATTCATATACCTTGAAATATAGCAATTTGACTCAAAGAAATTTTTGTACATGTGCACCAGAAGACATGTATAGCAGAAAACATGTACAAGAATATTCAGAGCAACAACATTATTTATAATTGCAAAACAATGGAATCTGAAATGTCCTCCAGCATCAAGAGGAAAAGCAAAAACGTGAATGAGTTAAAGAAATACATATTGATAAAATCAACATGGTCCAGAAAACTATCCATAATGATAGCATTTTTAAAGCTCTATAGTTTAAGAATTCATGCATAGTAGTAAAACTATTTTTTATAGCAAGGTAATTGTAAACAACATTAAGGATAGTGGTTGTAGGGAAAGCAAGGGATTAGGATGGGGGAAGTGCACATGAGCCTTCAATGACATTGGTTTCCTAACTGAGAATTTTATTATTTATACCACATAACTTACATGTTTTCCATATATATCCATTGGTCTATGTTAATTATATAATTTAGTATATTTTAAAGATTAAATAAGATTATATATATGGTATATGGTTTATATTTGTGTGTGTTCTTCTAAAAGGCTTAGTTGTCATAGTACATGATTTAATCCCATGAAAAAGGAATGCGAAAACGGCCAAATTTCCCAGAATCCTTCAACCCTTTACAATGCAAGGATACTCTGAGCAAGGGGAGAAAGAAGTTCCATCTGGATTAAGGAAGGGCTCAATGAATATAATGGGGTTCACTCTAGCACTGCACCACTCCTTCTAAGAGATCCCAATCCCTCAGCCTATCTCTAGTTAGTAGCCTGTATAGTAAGGTAAAGAATAGTCAAAAAGAAAGTTTTATCACCACAGCATGAGTTCAGTCTTTTTGTCTCCCCAGTCCCTCTTCCAAAAAGAGAAGTAAAAAAGATCAGTCAATTACAAACTCTGAAGGTACACGAGTCCAGTGACTTCCATAATCCTATGACCCATTCCTATAGCCTTATTGTGAGAAAATAAAACCAAGGCAAAGCAAATAAAAGGAGAAAGAAAAAAATGCTAAACTAATTGCTAAAATTCTTCTATTTTTGACCCCTTGAAGCTCAAGGCACATATTTAGTTTTTAGATAAACTTTTACAGCAAGTGTATCCAGATAAAATAACAATATTTTCCCTCTCATGAAATAAATAATTTTTTTAATTATCCAATTTACAGTCAAAGAATTACAAATTGTCCTCACTTACTTACTGTTGTATCTATGTAAAGCTTAATCTTCTAAAGTAGATAGTAATCTTCCCCCACCCTGCTCCCCATCTTATAGAAAGACTTGGTTTTCTCACTTAGTTGTTTCACGTCTTTACAATAACTCCCCCAGAACAATAAACCTCAAACTGGTTGGGCAATGGGTTTTGGTGCCCTAGTCATCTGCATTTATAAGCTGTCCAGATGATTCTGTAAAATCATACTTGCTCAGTAGGCCAATGTTAAAAATGTAGTAGATACTGATAGACATTTTTTAATTAACTAAGTAATTTCTATCCAAAACAGCCAGAAATTTAACTAAACATTTAATACATAGAAAAGGGAGCCAGTTTTCTTATCATCTACTAGTAAAGGAGTTGGTTTTATTTTTTCTTGTTGTTTTATTTTGCTTTTGCTTTCATTTCCTGTTTAGCAATTGACTCTGGATCTAAACAGGATGACTCTCTTGCATCAATGGGATCATTATCTTTCAACTTTCTTTGACACATTTATTATAAAAGAGACTGAAGAGTTAATTTATGAATATGCAATCTAAAAACCCTCCCCAAACTCTCATTAGTTTTGAACATATTCCCATTTTTATGAAAGAAAAATGATTTATTCACAGTTATTCTGCATAAGTATAATCAGATTATCTATAATCGGTGACACCTGATATTTCTCCTTTCCATTTTTTCCAAATAAGCATGCACATCTCCATCATTAAACATAACTCAAGTATTTAGAGAAAATTAATTCAAATATGGGAGAACATAAAGTATAGATTTCAGTACCAATAACAAGGAAATCCAAGGGGCATACCTTTTGAGAGTGGCGATGTGACATAATCACGGTAAGATGTTTAGGGGGCCATTATTTTCACAGTTCATCAGCATGAGTAGCTTTGCCTTATATGCTTTATACAGTACCTTTTATTCACCCCATAAAAATCTTTTTTTTCTTCTTCCCCTCCTCTTTAAACAAGGGTTGATAATTAGACATTGAATTTAATGAGCATAAGAATATATTAGTTCAGTGAGACTGGAAGCTTTCATTTGCAAGGTCCTGTTTTAGCTTCAGGAAAACTTTTCTAACACTCTCTAACATAATATATTGCCACTGCTTTGACTTTCATTCACCAAACAACTACATTAATTACCAGCAACCAGACTTCACTTCCTTATGCACCTGGTTTGCAGACGGGATGTAGTAACAGAAGCCGACAGAGCAGACTGCAATACAGGCCAGAATATTGGCTACTCTCAACTAATTTTATGTGTCTGTGGAAACAGAGCTTTGGATTCGGACCAGCTGAGATTACTGTTCACTGTTTCTCCATTCAACACTAATGTTGTTCTGCACAAAGTCAGAACAAGAAAAGTAAATGTTCAAGATGTTGATCAAGTCATCGTTTAGTTGCAGACCTATCCAAATAACTTGGTTCATATGTCAAATCCATATGGAATCACATGTTGAATAGAAACCACAGGGATTAAGGCCTCCTAATAATTTTGAGCCCTGTCATTGACTTTGCCTATTAACAGCATACCTTTTTAGTAATAATTTCATGATAAAAACTAAGGTCTCTTGTGAAAATAACAAACAAAAAGTGCCTTAATATTCTGCATTTTTATTTTAAAATAAGTCTTAAAATGTCTTCTCTCCATGTTGCATAAGCTGCATGTCTATAATATGCCCAATAAATATTTGGGGAAAGATTGATGCCCAGTTTTTATTGTGAAATCAAACTCTTCATTCCCATTTCTTTTATGTTAATATGTTTTCCTATATTCAGGAGAGGTTTCTGACAAGAAAATAGCCACAGGAGCTGTCTTGGGGTCTTATTTTACTGGAATCTCTCCGCTAAATTCTCCAAGCAAAAGTGTCAATGGTATTCGAGTGAACGACCCCAGGACAGGGCTGTAGGGTGTCAGGAACAAGCTCTCGGCAAAAGTGTGGGCAGAATACATTTCCTCACTTTGATTTAGGGGTAGCCCTGCAGAAAAGATACAGATGGGGGGCTGGCCCGGTGGTGCACTGGATAAGTGCGCCGCTTGGGAAGCCCGGCGGCGCTCCCGCCCGAGGGTTCAGATCCCACATACAGACCGGTTCCCGCTCACTGGCTGAGCGAGGCGCGGGAGCAACACCGAGGGTTGCAATCC
>NW_007730137.1:173326-186424 GCF_000696425.1 Galeopterus variegatus
GTTCCCGCTCACTGGCTGAGCGAGGCGCGGGAGCAACACCGAGGGTTGCGATCCCATTGCCGGTCCCCGGTCCGGTACGGGGGCGACACTGAGGGTTGCGATCCGTTGCCGGACATGGAAAAAGACAAAAGACAAAAAAAAAAAGAAAGAAAAGATACAGATGGGACAAAGGGCATTGCATATTTCCTCAAAGATTTCCTGCACAGTTGAGTTGAAGTTGATAACTACATACCCTTTTCAGGTACATTTTTAAAATCCTTACACCAACTTAAGCATTTCAAATTAAAATTCAAAAAGATACAAGAACTCTTGGGCTTTATACACTGCCTCTGGATATCGTGGACCTCAATTTAGAGAGGACTAGGATCAGGAAAACCATCACAAGACTGCCTTGAAGGCCACTCTGTGGCACTCCAGGGAACTGCCAGAATCTTCCCAAAATAATAATAATACACTACTTGCCCAAATTAATTTTACTTTTCACAGTGTCATAAAGAAAAATGGAATGAGTACATTCAGAGTGATTGATTGGCAAGGGGCAGGGTGGACAGATATGATAAAAATGTTTAAAGCCAAAGAAACTAGAAATTTAAAATTTTTCCCTTGGAGATATGACTACTTGGTTATAAAATGAATAGTTTGATTCAAAAAAGGACTGAGTATCTTTTAATTTTTTTCTGCCTAAAGTTAGAATAGATGTACAGGTAGAAATATTGCTTGACTGTACAGCAAAATGAAATCTACTGCATTTCCTCTACTATCGATTTTA
Organism: Galeopterus variegatus; assembly: GCF_000696425.1. Lineage (NCBI taxonomy): Eukaryota > Metazoa > Chordata > Mammalia > Dermoptera > Cynocephalidae > Galeopterus > Galeopterus variegatus. The sequence continues at coordinate 174,096 of NW_007730137.1, forward strand.
TCATTGAAGAAATAATTGAAATTTTTCTTTAAGAGAACAGACTTTGATAGGAATATCAAAAGATTTTTGCTAACTTTATCTTTCATTCTTAGTTTTTGTAGCAATTATTCCCAGACCATATTGTGGTTTCCTGCACCAAATTATACCCTTAAGCATAGCAGCCTTACATTTACAGGCCCAGGACAATAAAAAGTCAACAGCAGGAGAAATATGTTTTATATGTTTAGTTAACTTTACGCAGAACTGGAAAATATTGGCAAGTGGCACTTAATTACATTACCATGGTTTCTTTAATATATCTCAAAAATTGCCAATCTGAACAGAAATTACTAATTTCTGTATTTATTTAGAAATGACTTTATATAATTATTTAAAGACTTCAAATAATAATCTGTGTATTTATGGCATAAACATTCCTCCACTATTCAATTTTATAGCATTACCTTTTCTTTATTTTTAACTGAAAGTGTCTTCAAATGTAAAATGAAGGAAAAGTGATTTTATTTAAGACATAAAAATAGAAATAAACTGGACATAGGTAATCCTAATTTCTTTAGCAGTTTGATTTGGGGTTTGTATTTATTTGACATCATTCAGATCAGAGATGATACAGTATCTATGCATTAGTATGCATTGCTATATAACAGATTATTCCAAAACTTGGCTGCTTAAAGTAGTAAACAGTTATTTTCTCAGTTTTTGTAGATCAGGAATTCAGGAGTGGCTTTGCTGAGTAGTTCTGGATCAGGTTCTCTCATGAGATGGTATTCGAGATGTCGGCCAGGGCTGCATCTGAGGGCTTAGCAGGGGCTGGAGGATCTGCTTCCAGGATTGCTCCCTCTTATGCCTATTCTCAAGAGGTCTTAGTTCCTCACTCGTAGGAAGCCTCAGACCCTTGCCACATAGGCTTCTCCATATGGCTTCCTGATTGTCCTCACAATGTGGCAGCTGACTTTCCCAAAATCAAGTGATCCAAGAGAACAAAAGGAAGCCACATTATCTTTTATCATCTAGTTTAGGAAGTCACATTCTATTATTTTCCCATTATTCTATAGGTTAAATAAGTTATCACTATTCAACATGGGAGGGTGCTATACCAGGGTGTGACTACCAGGACACAGAAATCATTGAGATGAGCTACAACAGGCAGTCCAGACGAGGAAAAAAAACACACAACGGCAGAAAGAATCCTCATAACCATGAAAGATAGAGTGCAAGGTAATTGACATGACTAGTTGATATGCATTTTTGTATTGAAATATTTCTGGGAATACTGCACAGAATTTCTGTTAAAACTACTCATGCATTAAAATGAAGGCCAAATGCAAGTGATCAAATTCATGTGAGATCCTAGGACATCCACCTGCCTTTCATTTGTTTATTTTAATTTAATTTCTCTTAAATCTGTCAATAAAAGATACCTTAGGGCCGAGCCCATGGCGCTCGGGAGGGTGCGGCGCTGGGAGCACAGCAGCGCTCCCGCCGCGTGTTCGGATCCTATATAAGGATGACCGGTGCGCTCACAGCGCTCACTGGCTGAGTGCGGTGCAGCTGGTCTCAAAAAGGACAAAAAAAAGATACCTTATGATGATTGTTCATTGGATTCCTTACTTCCTCTAAACGCGAAGAAGACGCAGAATAACATGCATAAGAGGGACCTCATAAAATTTTGCAAACAGATATTAAATTAAAATGATAAAATAATAAGCTGTTACCATTTGAACTCTAAACTGACACTGCTGGTGGCTATTAGCCTGTGGCTATGTAACTAAATAGTAAGATTTGTAATCCATAATCTAAGTTGATATATATAAAAATAAAACCTCTGCTAGAAGTGCCATATGGATTCCCTACATGTAATAGAGACCATAAGGAGGTACAAACAGAAGGCATCTAAGCAGTTTCTCAGAATTTTATTGTATGACTGACTCACTGGTCCTACCTCCTTTTGGATGGGAAATCATCAAAGGAAATATCATGGAGCCTGGGTTGGTTTTTTTCCTCAGGACTCAGTTTCTACTTGCACTGTAAGACATTAGACCTCCAGAATGGCAATGTCTCTTGATGGAATTAAGGTGTCCCCCACCATCCAGGAAATTAGAGTGAGGTCAAATACTTTACATCTTAAGGTCTGCCCTTAGAAGCAGATAACCAAGGAATATGCAGCCTTAAATTAGAGACAGACATCAGATTGAAGGGAAACACAATGAATCTAAGCACAAAAGATGGTAACTGAGACCAATAGAATGAAAAAAGACTTAGAACAAGCTGAAGGCTGGGAGAAACAGCAGCATAGATAAGCTAAGGTCATGGTGGAGCAACGAATGTGTTGTACAACTTCAGGTGAGAGAAATGCAAATAAGAAAAACCAAGAGTGTGAGAGAAAAAATACCTTAATTAGAATTTGCATCCAGCACCACAGGGTCCTGAGAAATATATTACAGAACACCAAGCACATGCAGAAAGACACTCTTGGCCACACACAGACATCATAGATGAGGCAGAGTGGAGCCTTGGGGTTATAATTCTGTCCACCGACATTAAAGCTGTGAAGGCAGAAATAATTTTGTAAGGTTTACTGGGAGCTAAATGTGAGGAACAACCTGAGAAACACCATTGACAGAGTCAGAGAAGTGCTCTGAAGTCTATTACAAGTAACAAAGGCTTTATAGACAGAAAAAGTTGAAGAAAGCAGAAACAAAACAAAAAACAGATTGGTCATTTCAAAGTTACTTTTTTTTAAGGTGAGGACAGGGAGACAGAATAGGAAAATAACTGAGTCATTAGCATCGGGTTACTTTGGGCTACCTCTTTTGTGTGAGGATTAAAGCAGAGGGAACTTCAATATCATACCTATTGAAGATTTCAACTGGCCTGTTCAGGAAATTGGCTGTTATCTCTTTCTCCCAACTTCTTGGAAGGTCAGACCACAACCTAAGTGATATGGAACTTAGCAGGGGTGACTCCATTTTGGTTTTCAGTCTGGTCTGTTGAAGCCAGTGCAGGAACTTAGTCCAAAACAATGTCCTTCAATAATTTTTATTTAACAGTTGGCTCAGCAGTCAGCAATGAGGAACGGAGTTAGAGGTGAATCCAGACTTGTATTTAGGAAATGCTAAGCACATCCAGAAAGATATCTTACAGGTATGGGGGTAGGGGGAAGAGGAGTTTGGTAGGTAGGGAAGGGGATGGAAATAAATGGTAGCACAAAAAGCCAGAAAGTCCAAAATAATATCAGGTGTTAGATATGGAGCAAAGAAAGTGAAAGAACAGGGCCTGGGCAAGCTCTAAAGATTATAGTCTTCCAGTTTTTATTTCACTAGATTGAATGACAGAGCTCCAGTACCACCTTAGTGGCACAGAGCAGCTCATCACAAGATCACCTGTTAATCAAGAAAACAAGAGTCTAACGTTAAAGTAACCACAAGGAGAGAAACTATGGGACTCATAATGCCAAGATAGCTTTATTGATATCCTTAATTTACAAATTCCCAAAGATGGAGTTACATTAATGTATATAGCATATTACCATATTCTCTATGGATATTAACTGAACTATCCTTTTGCTTGTCTTCCTTATTTTCCCATGATTTAAAAGTTTTGTGAAAAAAAAATAATGCATTGCTACCTTTGGGCATTTGTAGTAGGAGGGCTAAATAAATATGAGTGTGGGTTAACCACACAGCAATCAAGGATGTGGCTCAAAATGTAAAGGTGGAATAAATTGAAGAGCCAAGTAGCTCTATAAAACTGTGGTTCTATTGACAGCATTAGAGTAGGAGTTTACATAAACAGTGTGCTTTTAATCTTTTGGTGCACTTTCACATATTTTCCATATTCTATTTCATGTCCTTACAACAGTCCTGGAGTAAGTTGGGTAGGTATACTTATACATGTTTCTTTAGCTGGGGAAAGAAACTCACAGAGGATATATGACTTGTATAAGTGACAGAGTAATGGCATACAAGTGCCCTGATTCCTAGTCTGGTATTTGTCTATCCAAGACCAGTGCTCCTGGAACTTTAATACAAATCACTGGGAATCTTGATGAACTGGAGATTCTGATGTAGGAGGTCTAGGGTGGATTGTGAGACCTGAAAAAGGGTAACAAGTTCCCAGGAGAGACCATTGCTGCAGATTTGCAGTTCTAAACCAGACTGCATCACATTCAATAATCTCCTAATTCAATGGCTCTCCATCAACTGTGTTTTTATATATGGATTCAAGAGCCCTACTGCCCTGGGATTCAGTAGGTCTGGAACACGGCCCTGACATCTGTATTGGTGTAAATTTCCAGGTGTGATTTCGATTCACAACCAAGGCTGAAAATTATTGTACTTTAAGAAGTCACAGCACCTGTAAGGTACTTTTTAAAAATTTAAAGTGAGTCTTTTCGTTGAAATTATACTGACTCTAGTTCCATCCCAACTCACAACAAGGAAACTGTTTATAGAACATTGAAATTTATTTCTTTCAAATTTTTGACCCTCATCTCTTGATCTTAAGACTTTTACTTTTCTAGTTCCTGAAGTACAAAATATCACACCACTCCATAATGTCACAGGATGTCAGTTTCACTCATTTTTGTTTAAAATAACATCACTTACAAATTTCAATTTCTGTTTTCTTTGCTCTTTTAAGATGTCTTTGCTTCTTGCAGAATTTAGTGTCAGGTGTAGATGTCATCAAAAGGCCCATTTTAGAGGTCTGTACAGAGATAAGGAGGAAGTGTTCAAGATATAAAAATCATTATGAGAATTAGGTTGTGGAAAGGGGAAAAAACCTAAAATCTGAATGACAGTTGAAGAGATGGCAACTTAACCCACAGTTAAGCTTCCCAAGTGCACATGTGGCAAAGGCTGAAATAACAGAAAGCACTGAGAGAAAGCATAGGGATGATGTGCCACCCTGGTCTATGCAGCGGTCTTTGGAGCTTGATAATCCAGCAAGTTATCTACCAGTTTTTCCACTCCCTGATCTGAAGGACAAGTTTAAAAGGCTCACAGTCTGAAGATGCCCACAGCTAGCTTTCTTTGTGAGGCTGACCTTGACTTTCAAATTGCTAACTATATGTCATTTCATTTCCACCATAGCCCATGTTTACTCCTCAGATAAAGACAAACAAAGGTGGTGGTCACAACGTGTAGAATTCTGGAAGAACAGTCCAAGAGATTGTGAGCTGTGGCCTCCCTAATAGCACTCACTGCCACCCCCCACCACCACCAACCTTCCCCTAATCTCAGTTTCTTCAGCTTATTGCCTTTAGTTAATGCGGTAATGTCTCTAGAGCAGAGATACCTTCTCAGTTTACAACGTTCTTAATGTCATAGTAATGTTTTCACAGCAAACCCCGAACAAAAATAAATACCTAGTAGTTTCATTTATTAGGTAGTGAAATCCAAACAAGTGGTAAGTACTTATATTCTCACAATTCAGTGCCTGTTAAACACAGCACAACTCCTCAAACCTTGGAATCATATAGGACACTGCTACCTTCATTTCCTGTTTCTAAATGATATTCACGTGGTCCCTGCTTTTTACCATAGAAAACCCAGCTTCATAAACTTATGTTGTGGTCTAATGAAACACAGAAAGCTAAAGTTGAAACTGTTAGTAGTTCATGTAGTGTGCATAAGATATATCACTAAATATTTTAAATTTAAATACTCATAAAGTATTTCCTTCAAAAATTTAAAATGTTTAGTGATGTTTCTGCACATCTACTGTGGCTCTTCACAATGCCTCAGTACAAATTTGGGAACCATGGCTCTAGCACACAGATTTGAAGCCCAAAACACAGGCTTCCAGTCCTGGCTGCTGATCCTTCTAGGCATGTCTTATGGGGGAAGTCTCTTAATTACGCTGAGCTTCAATTTCCTCATTTTAAAAATATAAATGACAATTTTCAGCTTTCTAAGAGGTAACCTACTTACTACTTTGCAAGTAGAAAATATTATATTAATAAAAGGTATAGAATGTCCTCTTAAACAGTCTGGTATAGTGAATTTCATATTTTTGTCTTTTGAATATTGAATCCCTTTGTCAAGTGACATGTCACAACATGAGATTAAGCACAGAGATATTCCAGTTGAAAAAGGCAGGCTGGTCTTTCGTAGAATGTCCTCTTAAACAGTCTGGTATAGTGAATTTCATATTTTTGTCTTTTGAATATTGAATCCCTTTGTCAAGTGGCATGTCACAACATGAGATTAAGCACAGAGATATTCCAGTTGAAAAAGGCAGGCTGGTCTTTCTCCTCAGGCACACTTCTTGTCCTCTTTGTGCTCTGCTCTGCTTTCCAAGGGGGATAGACTCCGATAAGGTTTCCCAGATGCCTTGTGGATTAACTTCCCATGTGGCTTGTATTGTAGGCTATTGCAGGGAGAAGCCGGGGTAGGCCCCCTATTCTGCCTGCTACATGCGTCTTTAGTAGTCCTGTTTTTAGTCCCCCATGAAAGACTCTACCCACAAGGTTCCCATCCCCATCATATGGCCTTGGCTTCTCCTCCTTTAGCCCTATGGGTAACGGTGATTTCCTGTGGTTGTTTATCTTGGAGTTGCCTCAACTTCCCCAAATTCCTCTACCAACCTCTTCTAACCTGTAGCTAATTTTTTATATTAAATTTCCCACATTAATTTTCTGCTATTGTGTTAAGCTCTTTTACCTGCCTGTAATCCTGCTGACTAGGCCAATTGTCGAGCTCTTTTACTTGTCCATAATCCTGCCAACTGGGCCAACTGTTGAGCTAGGGTTGGGTCTGGAGCTCACAGACCCCTCCAGCCCATTCACAGAGTGGGTCACAAACCCTTCACATGCCAGGCTGAGTCCCCAGACCCCTCACATGCCAGGCTGGGTCACCAGACCCCTCACACGCAGGTCTATGAGCTAAGTAACTGGCAAAAAGGTCCTTGGAGCCATAGGTTGGAGAGCATGGCTGCGCAGAGTGGCTGCCTGAGGCACTAAAGACCAGCCAAGACATGGCGCCTCGCATGCGCACTAACTCCACCCACACACAACTTATTTACAAAGAATGCACTGCACCACCCCCAACCAGATGGGCAGGCGAGGGGGCCTGATTAAATTACTCTATTTTCCCAACCATCCACCCCTTCAGGGTCCCTCGCCGTACAATCTACACATTCAGAATCTTCCACAATGTTCCCTTAGTGAGGATAAATGACCCTTACATCTACATAAACTATTGTCCATTCAATATGCCTTAAGGCTTGTAGTTCTGTCCTTTTAACTATGAGCCACATATGTCCAGTTAGTAGTCACCATTGGTGTGATCCTCCATGGGAATCCTGCAGTCATACTGATGGGCAATTCAATGCATATTCAGTAGATGATACTGCCAATGTATATATGTACCCAGTCGAGTCTCGTGCAGTGCCTGCAGCCAGAACACCAACCAGACCACTCCCAGGAATTTGACTGACAGCCCATGTCCTTGCACTTTGGCAGTGTTCACGGCCCACCCAAATTGTTCAAAATGATTTAGCAATATTGGAGCTGTCTGGGTTAAATCTTGGGGCAATACTTGAAAGGTTCACCGTCTTCCTTCCCACGTGAAAGTGAACTGATCTTGGCTATCAGCCAACATTGGAATAGAGAAAAAATGCATTTGTAAGGTCCAATACATAATGATAAGTCCCCAGCTGAGTCATCAGCTGATCCATCAAGTCATGAACAGAAGGCACAGCTGCATGCAAAGGAGGTCCTACTTTATTCAGTTCTCAATAATCTACAGTCATTCTCCAGGTACCATCAGGTTTTTTCACTGGCCATACTATAGCATTAAATGGGCTATGAGCTGGAAAAATAATGCCAACTTTCTTTAATTCCAATATAGTGGCACTTAATCTCTGCATGTCCTCCTGGTAGGCAATACTGCTTTACATTAACCACACATCTTGGCTTGAGTAACACCTGTGGGTCAGGTTTAGTATGTCCTTGTAACACAGGCTTTACTGTCTGTATTCGCAGCTGAAACTCCCCAACTGTTGTTTGCAGGTGCAAACCATAAAGTACATCCATACCCTAGATGTGTTCAGCTACAGGAGATATATATACAGTATACACACAAGGAGGTGATCTTCCTATGCCCAATGGCAATGACATAGCTTTGATCTCAATCACATTTCCTCCATAGCCATCTATACGAACTGTGGCCCCCAGAAACTTATCTGGATTGCCATATATCAGGCTACATTCTGTACCTGTATCCACCAACGCCAAAACATTCTGCACATTTGTCCTCGACCAATATATTGCCAATTCAACATGAGGCCTCCAGTCTTCGCCTGCCCCCAAAAGACAAGCGCCTTGGCCTGCTCCCTAGTCAAAATGGAACAGTTCATCCACCTCCTTGGGAGCAACCAAAAAGTCCTTTAAACCCACTGAGTGTAACTTGCTACCTGTTCCCAGACGTTTGGTGAAAAACTGTTCGGGGTGTAATTGCTGCCACAAGGCAAACAGGACTGCATTTGGCTGCCGGTCAGTTTTCTTGCTATGAACCCCTGCTGCAAGCAAGTCAAGCCACATCTGCTTACAGCTAGTCTTAATCGGTCCCCTCAGGATAAAATCCTGATCATTTCTTAGGGGTTGGGTCTTAGCCACCTCTGGACTTCTTTTGCTTGTCTCCTCTCCTCTACTTCACCTAAGCTAGCTATCATGGTCATTACTTCATGTACAGGATGACCAATGTATGAGGCCAGTATGGCCATCAGTGACCCAAAGAACATTGATAGGGCATTTTGCAGCACTATGTCTCTCATGCTGCCTGTAAAATTATCATCATCTGGGCCACGGGTGTTCACATTAAACATGGACTGCCGCATCCCCAGCTCCCAAATGATTTGGACCAGCTCAGCATACGTTTGCCATTTACTCACAATCTTGGGCAATTCTCCAGCATTTGCCCACATGGTTCGGGCAGCTGAATTCACCCAGTCCATCAAGGAGTGATTACCTCGCCCTTGTGCATATCTGCGGCTATTCTGCAGCCACTGCCTCAGCGATGGGTGTATGGTAATGGAGGCCAATTTTTCCTCCTCCTCACCAGAGCACATCACACTATCCACCCCTAGGTCTCATAACCACAACAGCGAAGCAGCCAGGGTCTCCCCATGTTTCTTCCTGAACTGTCTCCCCAAGTCAACCAGTTCAGCCTGGGTATACAGGACATAGGTGGTGAACTGGGTCACCTGCGGATCACCCACTGGTTGTCCATCTGGTCCCATAGGCTGCTCATGCTTCAATTCCTTGTGCACAACAGGTCGTGCCTGGAGATGCACGGTTTCCCCCAACTCAGCACTGGGTTGATTGTCTTCCCTGGTGTGAGAGGCAGGAGTGGCCAATCGCTGCATATCATCCTCCAGGATAATCATCTGCACTTCCAACAACTCTGCTTTCTGCCACAAATCTTGATCAGTTTGCAGCATAGTGAGCAGCAGCCAGGCTCCAGTCAGCAGAACAGTGGCCACTGGGCACCACATGCTCAAAGACAGTCACATTTCTTCCCCTTCCCAAGGGGTTTTCCATTGTAATGCCTGGTCTATGCTGCCTTGCAGTACAGTGTGCAGCAACCAGATCCCGGTCAACAGGAAGGTGGCCATAGAGCAGAGCATATTCAAAAGTAGCTGCATTTCCTCCTTTTCCCAAGGGCTTTCAGCTCCTGTACCTGCTCAGAATCCTGTCACAGACTACGCCAGTTGTCGAGCTCTTTTACCTGCCTGTAATCCTGCTGATGCCAATTGTTAAGCTCTTTTACTTGCCCATAATCCTGCTGACTGGGGCAACTGTCGGGCTAGGGTTGGGTCTGGAGTTCACAGACCTCTCAAGCCCATTCACAGACTGGGTCACAAACCCTTCACATGCCAGCCTGAGTCCCCTGACCCCTCACACACCAGGCTGGGTCACCAGACCCCTCACATGCAGGTCTATGAGCTGGGTAACTGCCAAAAGGTCCTTGGAGCCATAGGTTGGAGAGCATGGCCACACAGAGCAGCTGCTTGAGGCACTAAAGGCCAGCCAAGTCTTGGCACCATGCATGTGCACTAACTCCACCCACACACAACTTATTTACAAAGAATGCACTGCACCACCCCCAACCAGACGGGCAGGTGAGGGGGCCTGATTAAATTATTCTATTTTCCCAACATATTGGTTTTATTTTCATGACTGGACTCTGTCTGATACTAAGGTACAAATGGGCTAGAGTCCTCTAGGCCCCATGTTTCCTGACATGGGCTTCCTTAGGCACATCTGAAAAACCATTAAGGCTCATTCCTTACTCTGTCACTAAATAGCTATATGATCTTGGGTGAGTCACAGAATAACTCTGAGCCCCATGTTTCTCACTCTTTAAGAGTCAGATTCACCTTTACTTGTCATGATAAATGAAAAATATTTTTGACAGTTTAAAGCATCACAGTGACCTTTTATTTATAACCCAAGGCTTTGTGTATTTGGATGAAGGAGATGATAGATATAGATACAGATGTAGACGTAGATGTAGACATAGATATAGATGTAGATGTAGAGTTGGTTTCCCGAGGATTCAAAATTATACCTCCTTTACCCCCCCATAATCTATGCCTAGCTTTGAAGATAAGAAATTCTGAACTGTTCCTTTAAACAGTTAGTAAGATCAAATGAGAATCAATGGGCTTCTGTCAGTTGTAGCAACATTATAACAGATCTTAGTTATAGCTACTAATTCATGCTGTTTCTATTCATATCTTCATGTTTATGCTTAACCACCCACACTAGTATTGTACTTATTCCTTCCTGTATTGTGGTTTCAGCACTTCCAGAGTGGTTTTAGGCAGTCCTAATCCAAATTTTAGGTTCATGTACTCAGAGATAATTACCTTCGGTTGCAAGGAGGATGCGTACATAAGATAGAAGATGGAATTAGACAATTATGGTCTGAGAATTTCTGTTCCAAATAGAAAAGTTGAAATGTACATGTTTGTAAACAATTGTGGCCTAGTGTGTATATTGTAGGTTTTGTTTTTCTCAATAAGAAAAGTTTGGTTTTACTTTCTGAATTGCTGTAAAATCAACTCTGTATGATAGGAAGAAGACATTTGGGTCAATGTCACTACCACACACAAGTCTGACTTATGACTGAGAATACTGGTTAAATGGATTATCAATCTTTAATACATTGCATTGTGACTGCCTCTTTACTTACCAGCTTGACCCAACAACTATTATAAACTTGGAGGAGAGTAGGATTAAATCCCTTTCATCATGCATTCCTAGTGTCAGCACAGTGCCTGGCACATGGGAGGTTTTCAAAAAGCATGAGATGTATTTATGAATAACTGCTAGTCTAGATTCAGACTACCTAATTCCTTCAGCACAGTCCAACAATGATGCCCTCTCAGCCTTTCCATTGCTTAAAACAAAGAGCTTAAGTTTCCTTTACAGACAGTTATGTCTACATTGGATGAAGCAAAACTCTCAAGCCATGTGTTTTAGTCAGTTTTGTGTTGCTATAACAGAAATACCTGAGACTGGGTAATTTATAAAGAACAGAGGTTTATTTGCCTTACGATTCTGGGACAGCTGCATCTGGCATGGGCCTCAGGCTGCTTCTACTCATGGCGGAGAGCAGCGGGCAGCCGGCGGGTACAAGCAGATCACATGGCAAGAGAAAGCAAGAGAGAGAGAGAGAGAGGAGGGCCTATTAAACAACCAGCTCTCAGGGTAACTAATAGTGTGAGAACTCATTCATTACTCCCCCCACCTAGGGAGAGCATTAATCCATTCATGAGGGATCCGCCCCCATGACTCAATCAGTTTGCAACACTGCCACATTGGAGATCAAATTTCCACATGAGTTTTGGAGGGGACAACACATCCAAACTCCATCACCATGACAGAGAAGCAAATATGGTATCTGACAATACCTTCAAGCCAACTTTTAAACTTTGGTCAAAGAAAATGCTTAACAATGAAAATTAAAGTAAAACATAGCAGATAAAGACAATACCAAAATATTGGACTAAAATCAAAGGAGGCAATGAAAAACTTATGGGCATGATAGCTGGTTTGAGGATCCCCTTCTTTTGGTGCACTGGCTTATTTTACTAAATTCTTAATCCAGGGCTGAATGAATGGCAAAAATGCAAAGCTGACTATTATTAGAAAAAGTCTCCCTTCCATGTTCCCCTTCTGATTTTCCTAAAGTACTGTAAGCCTTAGTCCACAGTTCCATTCTATGACTCTTATTATTCATATACTGAATTGGGATAGACCCATTTTCCCAATTCTAACACATCATGCCTGACTCAGATTTTTCTTGTTCTAGCACTTT
>NW_007730137.1:187173-192554 GCF_000696425.1 Galeopterus variegatus
TTGTGAAAGGCATGACGAACCCATAATATAAAGGAAAGAAAAAACAACAAGTTTCCTTCTTTTGAATATAGTTATTACCCAGTCCGGTGGCAAATGCATAGATGCATGAATACTTTCTAGGTCTCGATCTCCTCACATTATATTAACGGTAGAGAGTAAATCTTTCTAGCTTTATCAGTCTTTGTCTAAAAGACTTAAAAAGTAACAAATGAATAAGTCCAAATTGATATAATGTTTGCAAACCAATATGGAATAGATGGAGAGTTTCTAAATGATACAAAGTTAAGTGGGAGTCACAGGTAAGTGGGTTAGATAAAAATGGACTCCTGAGAAGGTGTGTTGTGAATGATACGGATAAATAAGAGCTGGGGAATAGCAAGTGCTCAAGAAGTCTCTCCTCCCACATCCCGTCATCCAGCTTTATCAAATCTTAACAAATCCTTTCTTTTATGAACTAATGGATGACAAATACAATAGTGGTTTTTATGATCTTGACCCTATTCTTCATCCTTCCTCACAGATAATCTTTATCATAATTCAGTGTTAAACACTCCCATGTATTTCTTCATTATTTTACAATAAGTAAAGAACTTACTATTTTCACTAATTTATGTAACCAAAAATTATAATTATATAGTCTTTATTCATGTTTTAAGCTACACGTATATGTCATGGTAATATATGTATTTATATATTATCACATATTTCTGCAACTTGCTTTTTGTGCTCACTATTATGTTTTTAACATTTATCTGTGTTGATAATTATATACTTATTTTCTTTTAACTACTATAGAGTATTCATAATTAATAATTAACTTACCATTCTTCAATGAGTGAACATTTAGGTTGATTCCAGTTGTTCAACCCTACAAACATTGCTGCAGAGTATATTTATGCACAAAACTCCTTATACGCATGTGCAAGAGTTCCTCAAAAGCATATACTCAGAATCGATATTTGTGGGTTGTGAAGGATATGTGCATATTCAACATTACTAGGCATCGTTGAAATCTCTCCAATTGTTTTTTAACAATTTACATTTCCATTAGTAGTATATGAAGGCCCCACTTCTCCATATTCTGGTAACATTTGATAATATATGAATTTTCAATTCTTGACAATCTAATGGTTAAGAATGGTATGTCTCTTGTTTTATTTATACTCCCTGATTTTTTGTAAATAGTACATCTTTTCTTAAGTTTATTGATTCCTCTCCTGTGAATCGCCTATTATATCCTTTACATATTTTTTCATTTGTTTCATTTATTGTTTTTATGTTCATTTGTAGGGATTCTTCATACATCCTAGGTAATATCTTGCTGGTAGAAGTCAGGCTTGTAGTAAGCCTCCTTAGGCTTACTTAAATGTGTCTCTAAGACCTCATCTTCAGCTTGAACTTGTCTTTGGCCCACAACCCAAGAGCCCACAATAGTCTTCAGATCAGCACTTCTCTGGGAGCAAATTAGAGAGAAACATTTTGAAGTTGTTTTCAGTTCACCTCCATCTTCAGGTGACATGGTCCACTACTGCCTCTTTGCCTTTAAGATGGCAGCCCACTGTAGTGTTTCACTGAGGGAAGGTGACAGTGTACTGAGTGAGCTGGACATTTTGAAGTTGTTTTCAGTTCACCTCCATCTTCAGGTGACATGGTCCACTACTGCCTCTTTGCCCTTAAGATGGCAGCCCACTGTAGTGTTTCACTGAGGGAAGGTGACAGTGTACTGAGTGAGCTGGTTTCTTCTGGGAGACATTGGATCATCCAGCAAGGAAAGAGAAATGACCCAGAACAAACTAGTCACCAAACCATCTCCAGCAAGCACGCCAAAGAACTCAGTGTAGATGGACAATACTGAATTACCTGAGATTATAGAGGTCCTGCCAAATTTCTGTTTTTAAAAAAATTCTGAGCTCAGGTAGTAAGAAAATCAGTAATCCCTGCTTTTTTTCACCTTAACACTCCTATAATTTAAAAAAGAATTTAATGGATTTCTATTTTCAAGACCTGGAAAAACAAAAGTCCTCTTAAACTAAGAGCAAATGCTTCAAGTGTTTGCCTGAAGCCATTCTTTTTATTGGGGGAGTTACAGCCCTTGAGAAGAAGGGCTTTATAATGGAAAAAAATGAGACAGCATCAACCATAACAGAATCAGAAAATGAATAATAAAAACCTGCTAATGTCTGACACTTCATGTTTCTAAAGAAAATGTCTGCATTTTATCTAAAATAAGACAGTTGCTCAGGAAGTAGATAAAGACCAGAGTGACCTGCCCACTGTGGCTTATTCCCTTTTGAATATTCCTCAGATAAAAGACCAAGCATTTTATGAGAAAGACAAGCATATTTTTAATGTAGTTCTTTTACTTACTTTACCTTTACTTCCCTTTGGGGAAAATGGTCCCTTGACGTATGTTAGATCTCCCTTAATTTCAGTCCCCCATATAAATACAGCAGAAACCCTTTCAGCAACGTCTCCAGTGAGGAGAGGACCATGCTTTCTCAGCTGAACCCAACAGCATGAGGAGGAAACAGCACAGTTCCCAGGGCCCAGGTCTTCCTGCAGTAAGTAGAGGCTTTGTGTATGGAATTCTTCCATGAGGGCTTGTGGGATTTCTTGCAGCAACAGTATTTTTTTAAAACAGTAAATAATGGAAATAAATACTTAGTTCATATCCCCATGGAGCTGGGTACCATGGACACAGCAGTACATGTGACACTGTCCATGTCCTCAAGGAACTCCTATTCAGGGAAGGCAGAATCAGTACTTAAACATGACTGATGGCAATCATTAAACTGGTGTGTGCTTTTCACTAGTCTTAACTCTTCACATGCATTATATCCTGTAATCCACACATCAACGCATTGTGGTAGAGTCTAGTATCATCATCACTTTGTAATATATGGAACCAGCCATTTAAGGAATGAATGATCCTCCCTAGAGTCACTGGGCAGGAGCAGCAACCCAGGAGGCCAGGCTGCCTCCCCATCTGGGCAGCATGAAAGAGTTTTATACACTACACCCAGATCCACAGAATAGAATGTTTACTGGTGAAAACAGACCNACAACCCAAGAGCCCACAATAGTCTTCAGATCAGCACTTCTCTGGGAGCAAATTAGAGAGAGACATTTTGAAGTTGTTTTCAGTTCACCTCCATCTTCAGGTGACATGGTCCACTACTGCCTCTTTGCCCTTAAGATGGCAGCCCACTGTAGTGTTTCACTGAGGGAAGGTGACAGTGTACTGAGTGAGCTGGTTTCTTCTGGGAGACATTGGATCATCCAGCAAGGAAAGAGAAATGACCCAGAACAAACTAGTCACCAAACCATCTCCAGCAAGCACGCCAAAGAACTCAGTGTAGATGGACAATACTGAATTACCTGAGATTATAGAGGTCCTGCCAAATTTCTGTTTTTAAAAAAATTCTGAGCTCAGGTAGTAAGAAAATCAGTAATCCCTGCTTTTTTTCACCTTAACACTCCTATAATTTAAAAAAGAATTTAATGGATTTCTATTTTCAAGACCTGGAAAAACAAAAGTCCTCTTAAACTAAGAGCAAATGCTTCAAGTGTTTGCCTGAAGCCATTCTTTTTATTGGGGGAGTTACAGCCCTTGAGAAGAAGGGCTTTATAATGGAAAAAAATGAGACAGCATCAACCATAACAGAATCAGAAAATGAATAATAAAAACCTGCTAATGTCTGACACTTCATGTTTCTAAAGAAAATGTCTGCATTTTATCTAAAATAAGACAGTTGCTCAGGAAGTAGATAAAGACCAGAGTGACCTGCCCACTGTGGCTTATTCCCTTTTGAATATTCCTCAGATAAAAGACCAAGCATTTTATGAGAAAGACAAGCATATTTTTAATGTAGTTCTTTTACTTACTTTACCTTTACTTCCCTTTGGGGAAAATGGTCCCTTGACGTATGTTAGATCTCCCTTAATTTCAGTCCCCCATATAAATACAGCAGAAACCCTTTCAGCAACGTCTCCAGTGAGGAGAGGACCATGCTTTCTCAGCTGAACCCAACAGCATGAGGAGGAAACAGCACAGTTCCCAGGGCCCAGGTCTTCCTGCAGTAAGTAGAGGCTTTGTGTATGGAATTCTTCCATGAGGGCTTGTGGGATTTCTTGCAGCAACAGTATTTTTTTAAAACAGTAAATAATGGAAATAAATACTTAGTTCATATCCCCATGGAGCTGGGTACCATGGACACAGCAGTACATGTGACACTGTCCATGTCCTCAAGGAACTCCTATTCAGGGAAGGCAGAATCAGTACTTAAACATGACTGATGGCAATCATTAAACTGGTGTGTGCTTTTCACTAGTCTTAACTCTTCACATGCATTATATCCTGTAATCCACACATCAACGCATTGTGGTAGAGTCTAGTATCATCATCACTTTGTAATATATGGAACCAGCCATTTAAGGAATGAATGATCCTCCCTAGAGTCACTGGGCAGGAGCAGCAACCCAGGAGGCCAGGCTGCCTCCCCATCTGGGCAGCATGCAAGAGTTTTATACACTACACCCAGATCCACAGAATAGAATGTTTACTGGTGAAAACAGACCCTTGTCACTTGTAATTTAAATGTGATAATACCAACAAAATCTTTACTGCACTCCCTCTCGATAAAATGCGTTGAGTAATATAAACATATTGAAGCTTCACACAACACTGATATTAGGGCTCATGCCAGGGTATCTTCTCTAAGAGAATTTTCATTGGATATGTTTGAGAAGTAGTACCCCTTAGAGAGGTTCAAGACAAGCTGACGTTACTTTGATTTTTACTCAAATGAAGTCGTATTAATAATAAGATGGTGGCAACCTGTGTGTTGATAGCAAAGTGGTGCCAACTGTCCTATCACTCACGAAGTGATTTCTTATTATCTTTAATGTTTCTCATGCTCTTTCTTTTATAGCCTAGGTGTTTCTCTACTTTAACATAAGCTTTTTGCATAAATTAAAGTTGGTAGAGTTTTCAAGTAGGACTTCATCCAGCATCACATTCATATCCTGGTGGTGTTGTTTATAAATTGTTTTAGAGCATATGAGGTACTTCAAAAAGTCTGGAAAAATTGAATTAAAAGATAATACAGGTACTTTTAAAAATACTTAACATCACTTATCATCAGGGATATGCAGATTAAAACCACATTTAGATATCATCTCACCATAATTAGACTGGCTATAATCAAAAAGACTGAGAATAACAAATGCTGGTGAGGATGTGGAGAGAGGGGAACTCTCTTACACTCTGTGAGATTGTAGATTAGTTCAGCCACTATGGAAAACAGTATGGAGGGTTCTCAAACAACTGCAGATAGATCTACCATACTATTCAGCAATCCCACTTCTAAGAATGGAAATCA
>NW_007730137.1:194231-199230 GCF_000696425.1 Galeopterus variegatus
CATAATAGTGTGAGTAAAAGTAATAAAAAAATATTGAGTGATCACAATGTGCCTCACACTGCGCTAATCACTTCACATATTTTAACTTATAATTTACATAACAACCCCATGAGGTACATACTACTAAAACTCTAATTTTGCAGATAGGTAAATTGAGGTGCAGAAAGGTTAGGTAACTTGCCCAAGGTCCCTCAAACAGTAAATGAAGGAGATAGAATTCAAGCATAGGCAGTCTGAGGCTGAGCCCATTTTTAATCATAAGCAGACTAATTTTAATTATAACAGTTGCATATGGCTTTGATAAAAATCTTAATGGAATAGGCTTCAAAAATATTTTAATAAGAAAAACTTTAAACATATAACAAGAATAGAGAAAATAATAAAATGAACCTCTGTATATCCAACACCCAACTTCAACAATTTTCAGGTCATGGTTAATCATGATCCAGCCATATCCCGCCTCACTCTCCCAACCCTGGATTATTTTGAAGGAAATTCATAGACATCACATCATTCCATACATACATATTTCAGTATGGGTTTCTAAAAAATAAGGTGTTTTTAAAAATGGAACATCACCATGGTACCATTATACCACTTTTAAAAATTAGCAATAATTTATTCATGTCAGCAAATACCTAACAAGTGTTCATATTTCTCTGATTTTCTCAATTTTTTTTATAAGTCATTTAAATCTGCATAAGGTTCATACAGTTTAACTGGTGAATACGACTCTTAAATGTTTTTAATCTACAAGTTTCTCCTTTCTCTCGATTTTGTTTTCTCTTCAGTGCATTTGTTGAAGAAACCAGCTTCTTGGTCCTGTAGTATCTCTTAATGTGGATTGTGAGAATTGCTTTCTTCCATGCTGTTTCATATTCTTCTCTAAACCTTTTATTTTCTGTAAATTGGTAGTTATGGCTTAAGTCTTAATTACATTTAGGTTTGATTTTTTTTTTTTTTTTGTCAAGAATACTTGATTTTTGCTGTGCATTTCTACCAAGAGGCACATAATTTCTGATTAGCACTCTTTGTTGTAATGTTAGAAGCCATAAATGTTTATTCCCAAGACATTTTCTCATGAGGGGTTACAAAATGGTGATATTATAATTCTATACTCCTTTTTTCATTTATTCCTTGAAACTTTTCTGGAGAGAATTTTTTTCTCTATAACTGGCTAATTACCAAGGCAGTTTGAATAGAAAAAGCAGCATAAATGTTTAATTCCTCATTTTATTTACTACTTTGCTTAACAATGAATTGGTTTCCTGGCATGATATTAAGTTGAAGGCTGATTATCTTTTGGTATTACTATGAACTTACACATTTAAGCATCTTTGATGTTTGGAAACCATTGCAATCATTATTCTTATTCATGATCAAAGATACTTCCTCAAATTGTCTTCCCATGTGAGCTCAGTAGTATTGGATAAATTTGTTGATGTTTAATGTGACAAGATATTCAAGGCTTATCTTATTCTTTTCCTAGAATCAGGCATTCCTCTAAAGAACCATGGTTTATTTTACTAGGAAATATTATTTAGAAACCAGAATATGTATGCTAATATGCTAGCTGCACCTGAATTGGTCATTCTGTCTATACTTCTTTGGTGGTCAGAGCTAGGTTTTATATTTGTTTTGAAGCTAATATACACTACAAGTTTATAATAATATTTCTAATTCAAATGCAATACAATAGTTTTTTTCTCTTTTGTAATATATCTCTTATATCCCATGCCCAAACTCTAGATTCCATAAAAATCAATATAATAACTCTTTTTTTAAATCCTATATCACATACATAATAATCTTAGAACAATACTGTGGTAAATTGCTGTCACTAATTGCCCTAGTTCTTCACCACTTCCCATATCTACACACTTTACTATACAAACACGTAATGCTTTTTAATTTTTTTTAATATTAGCTTTTTCTTTTTCTTTTTCTTTTTATTTTGTCAATATACAATGTAGTTGATTATTATGTCCCATCACCGAAACCTCCCTCCCTCCTCCCTCTCCCCCCTCCCACGACCCAGTGACTTGCAGTGGCCAATAGGATTTTAGCAACTATGAAACAAAAGAAGGCTAGGAAAACATACTTACATGTTTCTGCTTCCTCTCTTGCACTTCTGTGGTTACCACAAGAACATGCTTGGGCAAATTCACTAGATCTACTGGGGCCCAAAAGACATCAAAGATATAAAAATAGAGCAATGTGGAGCCTGTTGTTTGTTTTAGCCAAGTCATTCTATATTAGCCAAAAGCCAACTGACTCCACAATCGAGTCCACCAAGATGACCAGAGCCACCTGGCCCACCTAAGTCTGACCACATACTTACTAGTAAGACCAGGACATATCAACTAGACTATGCAGACCTGTGAGCTAAATATTTATTAAGAATGATGTCAGCAAGATGCCAGAATAAGGAGGCTCTAGTACCCCTCCCAAAAATATTGATTGCAACTAACTCTACACAGAAACAAAATGTCTTTATGAAAACCTCAGAACCTGAAAATGAGGCTGAAGTACCCTCTTGTAGCTCAAAAAAAAAGAAAAGAAAAGCTGCATTACAGAAATGCAAAGAGAAATGCTTTCACTTTGACTGCATTGCTCCTTTCTAGGCAGCACAACACCACCAGAAAGCACCACTTGGGCCTACCATTTCTCTAGTAGGAAAAAGAAAGCCTGGATGAACACTCAGCTTTCCCAGCATTCCATGGCACTTCCTAGAATGTCCACTTCTATCTTGCCTCATGGAGAACACTGAGGGGGTTGAAGGGCTAGACCACCTGGAGTCAGCTAGAACAAAGAAAGGGAGTATGGCTCATAGAGTATGGCACATGGATCTTGGTGGTTGTATTCCTGCCAGTGGCCTCACTCCATTAGAGAGCCAACCAGAGGTTCCACCAACATGTGAACCCAAACCAGTGGTCCTGTCTGGCCAAGGAACATCATCAGCAGTTCTGCCTGATGGGGGTGTCCAGTCAGCAGTCCATTCCAGCTGAGGAATCCAGATTGTGGCTCCACATGGACAGGAAGAAAAGCCAGCACTCCTGCCCACCTATAAACCACAATGAACTATGAGAAAAACACATATAAGAAGATAAGTTAAATTAGAAAAACAAAATATAAAAAATCTTAAAGTTCAACAAACAAATATAAACCATAAGGAGAAGAAAATAGAAATCCTAGAGCTGAAGAATACAATAAATAAATAGAGAGCTTCAACAGCAGACTCTATCAAGCAGAATAAAGAATCTGTCAGAAAGACAGGTCATTTGAAATTATTCAGTCAGAAGTGCAAAAAGAAAAAAAATGAAAAAGAGTGAAGAAAGTCTATACATTCATGGTACACCACCGAGCAAAACACTGTATGCATTATGGAAGTCCAAGAATAAGAGAGAGAAAAGGACAGAAAATCCATTTTTAAAAAAAATGGCTGAAAACTTCCCAAATTTGGGCAGAGTAATAAAAATTCAGATTCATGAGGCTAAATGGTTCTCAAAGAGATTGAACCAAAAACTGTCTGCATTGATACACATTATAATTAAATTGTCAAAACTCAATGTCAAAGAGAGAATTTTGAAAGCAGCAAGAGAAAAGTGACTCATCACATACAAAGAAGACCTCATCAGACTATCAGTAGATTTTGCTTTGCCTGGATGCAGGCAAGAAACAGAGCATGCCCAAGGTCCTAAGGCAGGAGCCAAGGGCCAGCTCCCTCAACCTAGATGCAGGCAAGAAACAGAACATGCCCAGAGTTCTAAGGCAGGAGCCAATGCCCAGCACCCTCCATTCAGAATCAGGGAAGTTACAGAGCACACCCGTGATCCTAAGGCAGGAGCTGAGGGAAGCCCCATCCTCCCAGAAAAACGCAAGAAAGAGAGCATGCTCAAGGTCCTAGGCAGAAGCCAAGAGAATAATCTTCCACTGGGAAACAGACAAGGAGCATGCCAGAAACACCACTTCCTCATGAGTGGCCAACATAGCCACTGCCACAGCCACCACAAAAGCAGCTCAACATCACAGCAATAGCCCCAGCTACCATGCAGGTGGTCCACCAGACACCTAATTGTAGTGACACAAGGAGAATCACCAGTGCAGACTGGAAAAAGAAGAGTACATCTCTCTCCCCAGAGCCCACTCCAGCACAATAGAAGAAACAACTGTTCTACCTGTCCCTGCTTTATTTCTGATTTTAGTAATTTCTATCTTCTCTCTTTTTTCTTGGTCAATCCAGACAAAGGTTGGTAAATTTTGTTGATCTCTTTAAAGAATCTAAAAAAAAAAAAAAAAGACTATTAAGTTTACAAAGAGCACCATTGATATGAATATTCTAATCAAACATTAATTTTACATAATTCTTTTAGGTAATAATAATCTTTATATCTATTATGTAACTTGTTAAATATGTACCTATCATTCATTTTCTTTGACAGACTTTGTTATGGGAGATTGAAATCAAGCTCAAAACTCATTTCTCAAAATTAAAAATAAAAATTTCTCCTCTAAGAGAAAAGCTATCAGCAGATCTCTTAGCAGAAATCTTGTTGACAAAGAGAGTGGTTTACATCCTAATATTGAGAAGAAAATGTTGCCAACCAAGAATACTATTCCTGCCAAAGCTGTCCTTCAGAAAAAAAAGAGATAAAGATTTTCC
Source organism: Galeopterus variegatus (assembly GCF_000696425.1). NCBI lineage: Eukaryota > Metazoa > Chordata > Mammalia > Dermoptera > Cynocephalidae > Galeopterus > Galeopterus variegatus. The sequence continues at coordinate 198,895 of NW_007730137.1, forward strand.
CAAACAAATAAAAGCTGAGGGAGTTTATCACTACTAGACCTGCCTTATAAGAAACGCTAAAGGGAGTTTATAACAGAAAAGAAAGAATGCTAACTAACAACATCATAAAAACATTAAAAACATATGAATGCATATAACTCACTGGTAATGGTAAATATATAGTCAAATTAAGAATTCTCTAATATTGCAATGGTGCTGCAAAAACCACTTTCAACTCTAGTATAAATGTTAAAAGACAAACTTATTAAAAATAACTACTGTCGGGTCCGCCGCTGGCTGACCCAAAAAGCCCTAGCCTCGTTATCAGTCTCTCCCTTGGTGGGCGAGCGAATTGCC
>NW_007730137.1:199240-203655 GCF_000696425.1 Galeopterus variegatus
AGAAAGAAAGAAAGAAAGAAAGAAAGAAAGAAAGAAAGAAAGAAAGAAAGAAAGAAAGAAAGAAAGAAAGAAAGAAAGAAAGAAAGAAAGAAAAAGATCGACCACGGGGGTGCTTTGGACTTGCAGAAGGAGAGAACACACCTAGGGTTGCCAGGGATGAGGGGTGTAGGGGAAGGGTCGGGTGGGGGATGCAGGGGATAGTGGCAGTGTGTGGTAATGGGCATACTGATAGTATTGATCTGATCATCATATCTTAGACACAGGTGGTGATGGTCAGCTCCATGCCCCATGAATATGCATAATCAATAAAAAGAATTTTTTGAAAGATAATACGAATTCTTCCATGAACATTTTGAAGACCCCTTGTACATCCCAGTCTAACCTTCATCTAGTTAACTTTTGTACTCATTTTGTTCCTCTATTAGATTTTAGGCTCTTTGAAGGTGGATACAATGTTTTATTCATTGCTGAGCTTTGGACAGTTGCTGGGTATCAGGCAAAGTACCCAAACAAGAATTAAAAATTAAATTGTTTAGGAAATTCTTTTCAGTAATGAGAATGCTTAACAGTTCTTAAAATTATTGCACAAGCACTTCAATAATATTTGCATTATTCTAAGTATATAGTATAAAAAGAATGTCTTCTTTTTCTTCTCTCTCAGCTCCTTCTCCTTGCCTCAGAGTTTGCATAAACCCTTCAGCTCTTTATCTATGTATTTCCTGAACATATACATAATAGTGTGAGTAAAAGTAATAAAAAAATATTGAGTGATCACAATGTGCCTCACACTGCGCTAATCACTTCACATATTTTAACTTATAATTTACATAACAACCCCATGAGGTACATACTACAGATAAGTAAATTGAGGTGCAGAAAGGTTAGGTAACTTGCCCAAGGTCCTTCAAACAGTAAATGAAGGAGATAGAATTCAAGCATAGGCAGTCTGAGGCTGAGCCCATTTTTAATCATAAGCAGACTAATTTTAATTATAACAGTTGCATATGGCTTTGATAAAAATCTTAATGGAATAGGCTTCAAAAATATTTTAATAAGAAAAACTTTAAACATATAACAAGAATAGAGAAAATAATAAAATGAACCTCTGTATATCCAACACCCAACTTCAACAATTTTCAGGTCATGGTTAATCACGATCCAGCCATATCCCGCCTCACTCTCCCAACCCTGGATTATTTTGAAGGAAATTCATAGACATCACATCATTCCATACATACATATTTCAGTATGGGTTTCTAAAAAATAAGGTGTTTTTAAAAATGGAACATCACCATGGTACCATTATACCACTTTTAAAAATTAGCAATAATTTATTCATGTCAGCAAATACCTAACAAGTGTTCATATTTCTCTGATTTTCTCAATTTTTTTTATAAGTCATTTAAATCTGCATAAGGTTCATACAGTTTAACTGGTGAATACGACTCTTAAATGTTTTTAATCTACAAGTTTCTCCTTTCTCTCGATTTTGTTTTCTCTTCAGTGCATTTGTTGAAGAAACCAGCTTCTTGGTCCTGTAGTATCTCTTAATGTGGATTGTGAGAATTGCTTTCTTCCATGCTGTTTCATATTCTTCTCTAAACCTTTTATTTTCTGTAAATTGGTAGTTATGGCTTAAGTCTTAATTACATTTAGGTTTGATTTTTTTTTTTTTGTCAAGAATACTTGATTTTTGCTGTGCATTTCTACCAAGAGGCACATAATTTCTGATTAGCACTCTTTGTTGTAATGTTAGAAGCCATAAATGTTTATTCCCAAGACATTTTCTCATGAGGGGTTACAAAATGGTGATATTATAATTCTATACTCCTTTTTTCATTTATTCCTTGAAACTTTTCTGGAGAGAATTTTTTTCTCTATAACTGGCTAATTACCAAGGCAGTTTGAATAGAAAAAGCAGCATAAATGTTTAATTCCTCATTTTATTTACTACTTTGCTTAACAATGAATTGGTTTCCTGGCATGATATTAAGTTGAAGGCTGATTATCTTTTGGTATTACTATGAACTTACACATTTAAGCATCTTTGATGTTTGGAAACCATTGCAATCATTATTCTTATTCATGATCAAAGATACTTCCTCAAATTGTCTTCCCATGTGAGCTCAGTAGTATTGGATAAATTTGTTGATGTTTAATGTGACAAGATATTCAAGGCTTATCTTATTCTTTTCCTAGAATCAGGCATTCCTCTAAAGAACCATGGTTTATTTTACTAGGAAATATTATTTAGAAACCAGAATATGTATGCTAATATGCTAGCTGCACCTGAATTGGTCATTCTGTCTAGACTTCTTTGGTGGTCAGAGCTAGGTTTTATATTTGTTTTGAAGCTAATATACACTACAAGTTTATAATAATATTTCTAATTCAAATGCAATACAATAGTTTTTTTCTCTTTTGTAATATATCTCTTATATCCCATGCCCAAACTCTAGATTCCATAAAAATCAATATAATAACTCTTTTTTTAAATCCTATATCACATACATAATAATCTTAGAACAATACTGTGGTAAATTGCTGTCACTAATTGCCCTAGTTCTTCACCACTTCCCATATCTACACACTTTACTATACAAACACGTAATGCTTTTTAATTTTTTTTAATATTAGCTTTTTCTTTTTCTTTTTNGCCCATAATGGCACCGCTTGTAATGTCACTTAAGGTGGCATTAGTTTTTAAGGCCCGACAAACTATAACTACAATAATTTTTTAATGGATACAAATATAAAGATAATGTAAATTGTAACATCAATGACCTAAAATGTGAGGATGGAAAAGTAAAAGAATAAAATTTTGGCATGCAAATGAAGTTAAGCAGTTATCAGCTTAAAATAGGTTTTTATAAGATGCTTTATGTAAGCATAATGGTAACCACAAAGGAAAACGTGCAGTAAATACAGAAAAGATTAAATGAAAGGATTCAAAGCATAACACCATAAAGTCATAAAATCACGAAGGCAGACAGCAAGAGAGGAAGAAAGGAACAAATATACTACAACACTGCCATAAAACAGTTAACGAAATGTCAACATTATGTTCTTACCTATTGATAAGTGCTTTACATGTATATGAATTAAATTCTTCAACCAGAAGACATAGAGTGGCTGAATGGGGGAAAAAAAGAAAGAAAACAACATCCAACTATATGCTGCCTACAAGAGACGTATTTTAGCTTAAATACACACATAGACTGAAAGTGAAGGGATGGGAAAAGATTTTCTGTACAAATAGTGACCAAAAAAGAGAAAGGTTGGCTACACTTATATCAGATAATATAGACTTTAATTCAAAAACCCTAACAAGAAACAAAGGTCATTATATAATTACAAAGAGTAAATTTATCAAGAAGGTATAACAATTCTAAATATTAATGCACCCAATATTGGAGCACTTAAATATATAAAGCAAATATTAACAGAATTGAAACATTAATACAATAATAGTAGGGGACTTTAATACTCCACTATCAACAATAGATAGATAGTCCAAATCAATAAAGAAACAATAAATTTGAACAACACTATAGACCAAACAGACCTAACAGATGCATCCAGGAAATTCCATCCAACAGCAGCAGGATACACATTATTCTCAAAGCAGACATGAAGTATTTTCAAGAATAGATCATAAATTAGGCCACAAAACAAGTCTTACCAAATCCAAGAAGATTGAACTCATATCAAGTATCTTTTCTGAACAAAATGATATGAAACTAGAAATAAGGGAGAAAAACTGGAGTATTTACAAATGCATGAAACTTAAACAACATACTCCTGAACAAGCAATGGGTTAATGAAAAAAGTAAAAGGGAGATCAAGAAATATCTTGAGACAAATGAAAATGGAAATACAATATATCAAAACTTATGGAATACAGCAAAGACGTTCTGAGAGGAAAGATTATATCTATAAATGCCTACATTAAGAAAAAAGTAGGATCTCAAATAAACAACCTAACTTTACACCTCAAAAGAACTAGAAAAAAGAACAAACTAAGCCCAAAGTTAGCAGAATAATATAAATTAGAGCAGAAATAAATGAAATAGAGGCAATAAAAACAACAGAAAAGATCAATAAACAAAGAATTGGTTTTTAAAAAATAAACAAAATTGAGAAACCTTTAGTTAGACTAACCGAAAAAAAAGGGGGACTGACATAATTAAAATTATAAACAAAAGAGGAAGTACAAACAATCAAGCAGAAATACAATGACCCAAAAGAGACTATTATGACCAATTATATTCCAATAAATTGGTTAACCTCGAAGAAATGGATAAATTTCTAGACACATACAACCTATCAAGATGGAATCATGGAATCATGAAGAAATATAAAATCTGAACGGACCAATAATGAGTAAGGAAATTGAATCAGTAATCAAAAACCTC
>NW_007730137.1:203978-205825 GCF_000696425.1 Galeopterus variegatus
AATATAAAATCTGAACGGACCAATAATGAGTAAGGAAATTGAATCAGTAATCAAAAACCTCCAAACAAGGAAAAGCCTAGTACCAAATAGCTTAACTAGTGAATCTACAAAACATTTAAAGAATTAACACCAATTATCCTCAAAAATCTTTCAAAAAATTGAAGAGGAGAGAATATTTCCAAACTCTTTTCACAAGGTTAGTATTACCCTGATACAAAAGCCAGACAAGAACATTACAAGAAATGAAAACCACGGGCCAATATTCTTAATGAACATAGTTGAAAAAAATCCTTGAGAAAAATACTAGCAAACTGAATTCAACATCAAGATTATATGCCATGATTAAGCAGAATTTAATCCTGGGATGTAAAGATGGTTCAACATTTACAAATCAATAAATGATACATTACATTAACAGAATGAAGTATAAACATTATTTGCTCATCTTTATAGGTACAGAAAAATCATTTGACAAAATTCTGCATCATTTTATGATAAAAACTCCCAACAAATTGGGTGTAAAAGAACTATACCTCAACATAATAAAGGTCATATATGACAAGCTCACAGCAAACATCATTCTCAATGTTGAAATGCTGGAAGATTTTCCTCTAAGATCAGGAACAAGACAAGGACGCCCACTGTATTGTTTCTGTTACTTATAACAAAATACCTAGAACTGGGTAATTTATAGGAAAACAACATTTATTGCTTATAGTCCAGAGGCTGGGAAGTCCAAAGTCCAGGGAAAACTTCTGGTGAGGGTCTTCTTTGGTGGCGGCCTTGCAGCAATGCAGGGATCTCACATGGCAGAAAATGGTGGAGCTGAGAGAGATTGCTCCTTATGCATGCTCCTGTAAAAGCCCTAAGAACCATGCCCCTGACCACCATTATTAACCCTTTCAATTACCATAATAGGATTTCCCACCTTCAGCAGCTACAGTGGGGATTTAAGTTTCAATGAGGTAGTGGGTGATGGGGGGGAATCCAACCTACAGCACACACTTTCACCACCTGTATTCTGGACTCACAGTACTGAAAGTCATTACCAGAGCAACTAGGCAAGAAAAAGAAATTAAAGACATCCAAATCTGAAAGGAAAAAGTAAAATTTTCTCTGTTAGCAAATGACACATTCTGATATTACAAAACCCAAGAGATTCTTCTTTCCCAAATTTTAGAACTAATAAATAAATTCAGTAAAGTTTCAGAATACAAAATCAACACACAAAATTCAGTAGTGTTTCTGTACACTACGGATGATCCATCTGAAAATGAAATCAAGAAAACAATCACATTTCCAATAGAGTCAAAAATAATAAAACACTTAGAAATAACTTTAACAAAGGAGGTGAAAGATCTACATACTGAAAATTATAAAAGATTGATAAGAAGACAAAAATAAATATCGTGTGTTCATTGGTTGGAAGAATTAATATTTTTTAAATGTCCATTCTACCCAAAGTGATCTGTCAATTTGATGCAGTTCCGATCAAAATTCCAATGGTGGGGGATTTAAGATGGCGACGGGTCTGGAGCGGACGTGCCAGGAGACAGCGCGATCCTGAGAAGTGTGCNTACTAATTGCATTTACAAGAGCAACAAAAAACGAATAATTCTTTCAACAATGATCCTACAATGACAAAAAGCAACAACAGGTTCGAGGTTTTAGGGCCGACACAAAAGAAGACTCCTGAGAGCGCCCAAGCCCTGCTGCAGGGACGAGCGAGCAGCCCAGACAACAAAGGCCAAGTAAGTCAGCAGACATGGCACAGAAACGGAGTGGAACACGTCAGACCGGCCCAACTCTGCGAGCTCTGTGAGTCACCCCCAGCCCAGCCCCACTTG
>NW_007730138.1:0-34238 GCF_000696425.1 Galeopterus variegatus
CGTTTGCAACAACATGGATGGACCTTGAAAGAATAATATTAAGTGAAACGAGTTAGGCAGAGAAAAAGAAATACCACAGGTTTTCACTTATTGGAGGGAGCTAAAGGTGAATCAATCAATTCATACACACACACACACACACACACACACACAAACAACAACAACAACAACAACAAAACAAAAAAACCGGGTTGTGGGGGGGGGAGGAAGATATAACAACCACAATTTTTTTTTTTTGAAGTTCTTACAACAAGAAAATGGAGGGGACACACCTGGGTGGGAGGGGGGAGAGGGAGGAGGGAGGGAGGTTTTGGTGATGGGACACAATAACTAACTAAAGTTCTTACAACAAGAAAATGGAGGGGACACACCTGGGTGGGAGGGGGGAGAGGGAGGAGGGAGGGAGGTTTCGGTGATGGGACACAATAATCAACTAAATTGTATATTGACAAAATAAAAAAAAATAAAAGAAAAAAAAAAGAAATTTTACTTTTCTTAATACATGTGACTTAACCGTAAAATGATGTAAACATTACCTATAACTTAAAGATCCATTCCAAGCAGACCAGGAGGTTGGAAGTTCATCCGTAATACTAACATATTGATTGATACATGCCATAGCTCTCAAGTATTAATAAGTTTTTAAAAGTTAAATTTTGGCCATTTGTAAATGACAACTACATTATTTTATGAAGTTATTGCATTCTGATGAATTCAACTCATATAAGAAGATAAATAGTGCTCATGTTATTAATTTTGTGGCTTTAATTATTTCTATGTTGTTAAAATAGAAGTTTTAACAATAATGGTATTTTTAAATTATGCCAATATAATTTTAACACAATACATTTTAACTTATGGTAGTACTATTTAGTAAAAGGCCATAAACAGATTATCTGGTTCCTCACAACAATTTATGAATGTACTATGGTTATTTCCATTTTTAAAATGACATTAAGCAAGTCAAAGAGTAGCTGATAGGAGTTGTGACCAGGTTATCCCCTGATTATGTAGTTCCAGAGCCAGCATTTTTGTTGGTGACACTACACTACCAGAAATGATCTCAAGCACTTTATGCCAGTGGAACATATTTCAACACTAGTTTTTAAAACTAATGTTATGCATGTTAACCAAATATTTGTGTAATTGTTTCACAGCTAGCATTTCTTCCTATATGAGAGGTCAGGTATTTAAGTATCTGTACACTATCATCTTTATGAATTTGATGTGGATTGACTTAAATGCCTTCTAAATGTATATTGCATACCATTTCAAATTAAATACTTCTGATTCATTTATGGCATGTTGTTATAGCAAATATATAAACAATAAAAAGTGCATATCCCTACATTCTTTTCTGGCAGTCTATATAAATTGCTCATTGGGGTTCCAACACAATAATTAATTTTGAATGATTTTTAAAAGACACTCATGGGCCGGCCCAGTGGCGCACTGGATAGTGCGCCGCTTGGGAAGCGCGGCGGCGCTCCCGCCCGAGGGTTCGGATCCCACATACAGACCGGTTCCCGCTCACTGGCTGAGCGAGGCGCGGGAGCGACACCGAGGGTTGCAATCCCGTTGCCGGTCCCCGGTCCGGTACGGGGGCAACACTGAGGGTTGCGATCCGTTGCCGGACACGGAAAAAGACAAAAGACAAAAAAAAAAAAGACACTCATCACGTAGGGCAGGCTAATATAGCATATTTATACGCCTAATTTCAATTTGTTTTTCTCTTGAACCTGTTTTGCTCATAATTTCTGTTAATTCAAAAAGTATGTAGGGCTGGCCCAGTGGCGCACTGCTACAGTGCACCGCTTGGGAGAGCGGCGGTGCTCCCGCCGAGGGTTCGGATCCCACATACAGACCGGCCGCTCACTGGCTGAGCGAGGTGCGGGCGCAACACCGAGGGTTGCGATCCCGTTGCCGGTCCCGGGCCGGTACGGGCACGACACTGAGGGTTGCGATCCGTTGCTGGTCACGAAAAAAGACTAAAAGGAAAAAAAAAAAGCTATGTAAATAGTCAGCTAAGAACCATCTAAAAACCTATGAGGTATAGCAGAGGTGTGTTTAAAAAACATTTGAGAAGATCTCAAATATAAAGTTGTGATTCTTTATCACATCAAGATAAAGAAATGACAAAAATACACTGTTTTTCAGTAGGTTTAAATTGCCAAGCAGGAAAATCAATCAAATAATTATTTGGGTTTGAAAATGATAAAGTTTTAAGATTATTTCAATCAGCTAGCATTCATTGTCCACCTACTTAAAACCAGGAAAGCACAATCTTACAAATCATGTGTTATAATCATACAATTAATGTATTCATTTTGCCTGGGAGAATGTGTATTTAGAGAAGGTAAGTCATTTATTGTATAGCTAATATTAGGCTAGATCGTGTCACTCTAAACCATGTTCACCTAACCTTTGATTCTTGCTTTTATCCTCAAAAACTTTGTGTTCAGCTTATAAAATATAGATATACTCTACTAAGAGAGCAAGTCATGAATTGCCACATTAACTCACACCTCTAAGGACTGAGGCATCAGAAGGGACTTTACTTGGAAATGTTTATTTGTGGACACATTTAGCTGTTAGGTGATGAGGTAAAATTAATGCCTGAGATTGAAGGAGTAACTATTCACTTGGCAAAGCTTCCATCAGCCTACCTACCAGCTCTTCAGTCTGCAGAGGGGTCACCTGTTCAGGTAGCAATGACAGAGTTCTTTTGTTACCTAGGTGAAATATGTCTGCAAAGCTGCATTTTTCATGTATTGGAAAACCCTTATAGAGAAATTATCCTGGTTTTGAAACACTTGATTGTAAGAGTAATTGGTATTGTCTTCTATGAGAGTAGCAACTTCTGGCAAAAAGATAATAGAGCATCTTGCATCTTATTTTTTCAAATAAGTTGATAATTGGTGGTGATTACTTAAGAACATTAAAGGTAATATTATCAAAAAAACCCAATGAGTTTGTTTCTCTTGTCAAGGTCAAAATCTAATAAAGAATATTATATATTATTCCTCTAATTATCAAACAATATTTGTGACAGAAAATATTTTTCACTTCTTCAAATAAAGTTCTATTACTTTATACCTGTATATAATGTGACTCGTATAAACAGACACTTAGGTGGGAACTGTTTTTCCTATAAGCTTGATGTGTGTCAATATGTGACAATGTGCCTGTAAGACCTAAGCAAATTTCTATATTTATATTTCCATTTTCCTTTTTTCAGAAGTACAGATTAAAGCAGCAAATTACTGATGAATTTAAAAGTAGGGCTGAAAGGAAAACATTCGTGTATATGTGACCTATGTCTCTATTCCTTTTCATTGTATTTAGGTATACTAAAAAAGAACATTGAAAAAAATTCTTTATTATAATGCATGCATGAAGATATCAATTTAAGATGTTTCGAATTATTTTGGGGAAAGTCATTAATGTCTGTTCACCTGATACCTTAGTATTGAAGATACATATTAGGTTCTGAAATAACATATAAACTTGTTCTCTCTAAATAAAGTCTGAATTATTTTGAAACAACTTATTATAATAACTAGAGACTAAAAATGGCTTTTATAACAGATATTTCAGGAAAAAAATGGATTCAGTGAAAAGAAAAAAAATTTTAAAAAGTTGTCAAGGATGAATGTACATGAAAGTAAGTGGCTTTCTTGGTTATTTAAACCTCGATGTTGTTTACAATTAATGATGATTAAAAGGTTACTAATTTGAATAAAGTTGCAGGCCTAAAGAGTACACTTTATGAGTTAAAAATCTGGAAGTTAAAGATGAAAGCTCTCGTCCTATGACACTGCCAGAACATAGAAAGTATGCTCTCAGAGAGACAAATACAATCAATTTATCAGAAAGCTGAGCAGCTAAACAGACAAGATTTTAATGGCAGAATCAACACCAACAATGATATTAGAAGACAGGAATTATAGTACAAAACTAAAATAATGACTTTGATAACAGATGATAGAGAGTATATATATGTATTTTAAAACATAAACAAACAATAACCTCATTAAACAAATAACAAAAAATGATTCCACATCATCAACATGTTCATCATCATTAATACTTTCTGACTCTTTCAATGCTATCAGTAGCTGTGGTTAAAAAATATACAGGCATCATTCCATTTTATCCTCATGGAGGAACCAATAAAACAGATGGAATTATTAAACAGATGGTTCCCGAATTATGATAGTTCCACTTGTGATTTTTCAACTTTACCATGTGGTGAAAGTGCTATGCATTTGGTAGAAAGCAGTAGGATACTCTCTCACGATGCAGCAGCAGCTCCCAGTCAGCCACATGACTGTGAAGGTGAACAACCAGAACTCTACAGTCTACTGTGTTGCCAGATGATTTTTCCCAACTGTAGGTTAATGTAAGTGTGAGCATGTTTAAGGGAGGCTGTGTAAGCTATGATGTTTGGTAGGTTAGCTGTATTACATACACCTTTGACTTATATTATCGATTTATGAAGATGTTTATCCAGATATAACCCCATAAGTCAAAGAACATTTGCATTATTATCTATACTTTTACTTGTATGTAAAATCTTCCTTATATTATATTTTCTTGTCAGATAACTGTATAATAGGAGAATTATTATATATATTACAACTATACTTTCTAAGCAAATGGATATTTATATAAGGGAGTAAATAGAAATAGAAATATTCACACAACTGATTCACTGTTGCTGACAATTATTGGTTCAGATTCTTGGTGACTAAATTAAATGTCTATAAAATTGATTTTTTAAAAAATTTATATGGATGTTTTCATTTACCTTTCATCAGAGGACATGATTATCAAGTGGCAAGAAAATTAGACACAAAAATCATTATAGAATAGAATAAGGAAAGCCGTAAGTGATATTACTAAGGTGAAGGAAGTTGTAGTTGATATAATGTTTCCTTTCTTTTAAGTGTTCCTTCCCCTTTGCATTCTCATGTTGTAATTCAGATTCATAACGTCTGAGGACTTCTACTTCACCACTCTTCCTGAACCACCCTTCCCAGGATTGTTTTACCTCTGTGTATTAGGTTTCCATTACTATGTAACATAATACCCTAAATGCAGTATCGTAAACAACACACAATATAATATCTTGCAATTTCCATGTGCCAGGAGTTTGGGTAAGGCTTTACTGGATCCTCTGCCTCCAGTTTCATTGGCTGAAATCGAGATGTCAGTGGGCCGAATTCTCATTTGGAGATTGAGATCCTTTCCCAATCTCATTTACATTCTTGGCAGGATTCAGGTCCTTAGGGTTGTTGTACTGAAGTTCCTGCTTGCATGCTGGCTGCTGGCTGAGCGTCTTTCTTGCATCCTAAAATCTGCCCTCAGGTTCCACATGGCCTCCTTACAGCATGGCAGTTTACTTAAGCCAGCAGGATAATCTTCCTTCCATCATCTATGACTGAGTTTTATATAAGATAAGGTAAACTCGGACCAACTACCCAATCACCTTTTTCCTATAACACAGCTTAATATAGGGAGTACTTTTCTCATTCAAGGGGATGGGATGAAGTGGCTCATGCACACCATTGGACAGAAATCTTGGGGCCATCTAATAATTTTGTGTACCACTGTCTGTTGTACTAGTTATGGAAAGAGGAGGTCAAACTGCAGTTGATTGTCTGGGGCAATGACTTCCAAACTTAATGACTGCCCCGTTAGATTGCCTTAAGGCAGTTTCTGGCCAAACACTTCAAAGCATAAATTTTCTTATCTTATTCAATCCAAAAAAGATATCTTTCTCTAAATGGTGTATGAAAAATAATTTACCCAATATGTGTATTCAAACCTACAAATAGGTATAACGTCAGTGGAGAATACCACTGCTGGTTAAAGTAGCATCGACCATCATAATCAACTACAAAACTTTGCAGCTGAATCTACTTGTAATTACCAGGTATTTGAAAGAAGTATATTTTGTCTTGGATAAATAGTATGCCTACAAATTAGAAACCATCATTGAAGGGTCTCTATCATACATTTACAGAGCCTTCCCACCTCAAAAGAAGTCTGAGCATGTTCTCCAGGTTCCTCTTCAATTGACTGCATTTCCAAAGACTCACAAAACTATAGCTCCTTTGCTTCCCCACTCTTTAAAAAATTACCTAGCATGTGATCATCATTCACAAACAACTACTTAAAAGGAAAAACATTGCCTTATTCATAAATATATAATAAAATTTTTAGGATGCTTCAACATTTTTAATTTATAGATTTTCCTACTCTTGGAATATTTTCTTAGCATAAATTCCAAAAATATGTAGTACAGTGTCAAGGAATATCATCGGTTTCAAGCCCACTGTTACATTTCACTTGTAATAAATGTCTCTCAAATTTTTATGAATATACCAGCAATGTGTGAAAGTGCTTCTTGGAATCATGCTAGTATTGGGTATTTTTTAACGTTCCTAGATTTTTTTTATTGTAATAGAAATAAAAGAGAGAAAAAGTAGAAATAATGAAAGTTCATGCACTTTTGATGCCAAGGAATATCCCGATACAAAGTGAGAGAAGCAGGTATGACACTAGTATCTAGGTACATGCAGCCTTTTCATTATAAGCAATACAGTAATACATGCCAGTTGAGAAAATAAATGCATAAATTCTTTAAAAGTACTCTAGAATGAATTACTATATTTTATTACTACATTTTATGCTTCTCTGAACTTACTTGTATATTGTGTTTAGTTCAGGGTATGACACTTTTATTAAGACCTTTAACCTTCAGAGTGTTGTCAGTAGAAAACAGAGAAAATGCTGAGGCGATTCAAGGTATGACATTGAGGAAAATTTTATAGAACCGGGAATACATAACTTGGCCAGTGAAGACTCAGAGGACATGAGAATTGACTGTCAGTATTTGAAAGGCTGTCATGTGGAAGATGGAAGGGACTGGTTCTATATTTCACTGAGGGAAGAAGTAAACACTAGAAGGAAAGTAGAGGCAGAAAGATATGAGATAAGAATAATTATAACTTTGTATTGATTAGAGCTAGCTACCACAAAACATGCTTTCCTGGAAAAGGAAGTTGTCTTTGCCCTTGGAGGCTCACACATTCCTTTGCTTTTTCATCCAGTAAATATTAACTGCAGTGAATGTCCACTCTGTAAGAATATTAGCACATCAGATGGTTGATTAGACCTAATGACTTAAAGTTTCTACAAGCCCCACAATTTGTAATATTATAGTTATCTTCAAATATGTGAAAATTCTATTAGTAAGATGAATTAGAATATAGAGATCCAGACTGTAGAATGAAATTTAAGTGCAAGTTAGAGCTTATTTCTACTTAACAAAAATCTTTCTCAGATTTTTACTAGTACCAAATGAAATTGACAGTTTAAAAGACATATAATTAAGTTCCTTAAAATACTCAAAAGGTAGTGAGTTCCCCATCACTGGAAATGTTCAGAACCTGAATGACAACTCTTCAGATGTGTAGTGTAAATACTTTTGCATCATATAATAGCCAAAATGAATGATATCTATTCTCTCCTAAGTCAGAATGCATGACCCACTAAAATGCAAGCTCCATGTGACCAGGAACTTTTTGTTCATTGCAATAAACCCAGATCTAGAACAGTGTCTTATAGACAGAAAGGGAAAAAGATCCCATTTTTGCCCTTCCCTGGATTTGTTCAGCTATGTTGTTTTCTGCTTGATGTTGCTGATGACCCTTCAAAAATATCACTTACTAGCAACCACATTCGCAGAGGCCACAGAGGGAACTTTTGATATTTGTCAGAGGGCGTCTCCTTGAAGTCCATCAACTCATTTGTGATGGGACCATATCGAAATGGTGCTCCTCTTGCTAGGCCTGGTTGCACTACTGTGGAGGTGTTGCTATATGGCAGTGCCAGATGAAGCCTTTCCTCATTACTCAGGCTTTTCAATTCCTCTGCTGTGCAAGATTCAGGGGAATCTCCTTCAATGTCTATAAATACACGTACATAGACCCTTAACAACATTTATTGGCAAAGATGGCTGGCTTTTGTCCAGCATCCATTCTCTTTTTCTAGAATAATAAATGTCATATTTTTATCTAAAGAAATGATGACCCAGAATAAAGACTACATTTTAAGCCTCCCTTTGCAGGTAAGTTTGGCTGTTTAATTCTGGCTAAATACATGTAAGGAGAAATGGTGTGTGCATATTTCTGGAAGCATTTCTGCCACAAAGCCCTTTTCTTGAACCACAAAGTGGAAGACATGTTAAAGATGGTGGTGAATTATAATAATAAATGAAACGAGTTCCTGCAGAGAATAGGGTAATCATAAAAGGCTTGGGTTCACTATGTTTACAGTGAAGGAAATGCATGATTGTCTCACTTAAAACATTTGGGTTTCTTTCACTCAGAACCAAACCTAACATTATCTAATACACACAATAATTTAAAACAAATATTTCAAAGACTTGCCATCTAAACCTCAAAAAAAGTCTACAAGTTGATAAATCGTCTGATAAATGCAGTGATTTTATCTCCTGGATTAAAAGTTTTACAGATAGAGAACACATATTCATAGCCTGGGGCCCTAATCTACAGGCCTCTACTGTAGAGCTTTAGAATATTTTTGATCAAAATGCAATGCTTTCTGGGCCGGCCCGGTGGCGCACTGCTACAGTGCGCCGCCTGGGAGCACGGCGATGCTCCCGCCGAGGGTTCGGATCCCACATACAGACCGGTTCCCGCTCACTGGCTGAGCGAGGTGCGGGTGCAGTACTGAGGGTTGAGAACCCGTTGCTGGTCCCGGTCCAGTACGGGCGCAACACTGAGGGTTGCGATCCATTGCCGGACACGAAAAAAGACAAAAAAAAAAAAAATGCAATGCTTTCTGCCGAGTATTGTTATCTAGGCAATAGAAACGTGCCAGTATGGATCCATACTATCTGAAAAGTCTTCACTTGGTTTGGGGGTTGTGATGGTTAAGTTATTTTATTTATTTATTTATTATTTGGGGGGACAGTTTCTCAGTATAGGGATCTGAACCCATGACCTTGATATCATAACAATGATGATTAATTTTAGGTGTCAGCAACTTGATTTTATTAGACTAAGATTAAGAAATACACAGAAACCTGATAATGCATTATTTTGGGGTTTGTCCCTGAGAGTGTTTCCAGAAGAGACTAGCAACTGAGCCTGAGAGGACTAGGTGAGAAAAGTCCACCCTCAGTATTTCCACTGGAGCTAAGATATACTCATCTCTGCTGTCCATGGACATCCAAACTGGTCAACAGACACATGAAAATGTGCTCAATATCACTCAGCATTAGGAAAGTGCAAATCAAAACCATACTGGGATATCATCTATTGACAACTAAACTGGCAAGTAACAAAAAGACAAAGAATAACAAATGCTGATGATGATGTAGAGAAAGGGAAACACTCACACTCTCTTGGTGGGATGGTAAATTAGTGTAGCCATTTCAGTAAGCAGTATGGAGTTTCTTCAAACAACTACAGATAGTATTTCTATGCCATACAATCCAGCAATCCCACTGCTGGATGTATACCTAAAGGCATGGAAATCATCATGTTGAAGGGATACCTGCACTCCCATGTTTATCACCGCTGTATGTACAATACCCAAGAGTTGGAAACAACCTAAATGCCCATCGATGGTTGACTGGATAAGGAAAATGTGGTATAAATATACAATGGGATAATACTCTGCCATAAAAAGGAATGAAATTCTGCCATTTGCAGCAACATTATGAACTTAGAGAAAATTATGTTAAGTGAAATAAGCCACGTACAGAAAAATACTGAAATACCACATATTCTCACTCATATATGGGAAGTGAAAAAAATAAATAACCCAAAGAAGAAAAGATACAACAATCACAGTAATTCCTTGAACTCTTAAAAGGAGAGAATGGAGCTGAGGAAACCAGAATTATGAAAGGGGGAGGTGGTAGAGGGTTAGGGAGAAATTGGTCAAAAGCTACAAAAAATGTTTAAATTGTGTAATGATAAAATCAAAAGAAAAGTGTTACCACATTATATTTGGACCTATATTTCATTATTTCTACACAGAACTAAGCAGTAGCTGTGTATCTCTCTTTATACATACATACATATATATATATATATATATAGAGAGAGAGAGAGAGAGAGAGAGAGAGAGAGAGAGAGAGAGATTCAGTTATAGATATTTATGTTTGAATCTTTAAAGCTAAGTGATAATAGACTATAAGAAAAATGTCAATACTTTTCAAAAATTAGAAATTTAGGGGGAAGTCTTCTCAGAACATAGGAAATAGAAATACAAAATTACAACAAAATGTTACCTGATAATTTGAGCACCTTGAAATTAAACTCTAGCCACTAAAAAATATTGTCAAAAAGGAAATGAAAATTGAGGTTACAGTGATTTCTAGAAAGGCAAGTCCATGTTAACATTATATAAATACTTCATGTCACATGTTCAAAATAAAAAAAAAAATAGAAGCTAAAATTATATGTTATTGACTTTCATATATTGAACCATCCTTGCATCCCTGGGATGAATCCCACTTGATTATAGTGTATAAGTTTTTTAATATGTTGCTGTAATCTGATTGCTAATATTTTGTTGAGTATTTTTGCATCTAGGTTCATCAAGAATATTGGCCTGTAATTTTCTTTTTTTGTTGTGTCTTTATCTGGTTTTGGTATCAGAGTTATGTTGGCCTCATAGAATGAGTTTGGGAGAGTAGTGTCTGTTTCAATTGCTTGGACTAGTATGAGGAGAATTGGTATTAACTCCTCTTTAAAAGTTTGATAGAAATCAGCTGTAAAGCCATCTGGACATGGACTTTTCTTTGTTGGAAGATTGCTAATTACTCCTTTAATCTCCTTGCTTGTTATTGTTCTGTTCAGATTTTCTATCTCTTCTTGGTTCAGTCTGGGTAGTTTGTATGTGTCTAGAAACTTATACATATCTTCCAGATTTTCATGTTTTGTTGTCATACAGTTGTTTATAATGATCTCTAATGATTCTTTGTATTTCTTTGGTATCAATTGTAATGTCTCCCTTTTCATTTCTGATTTTTGTTATTTGGGTCTTCTCCTTTTTCTTTGTGAACGCAGCTGGTGGTTTGTCTATTTTATTTCTCCTCAAAAAAACAACTTTTGTTATGTTGATCTTTTCTATTATTTTGGGGGGTCTCTATTACATTTAGTTCTGCTCTGATCTTAGTGATTTCTTTGTGTCTACTACCTTTAAGTTTGCATTGTTGTTGTTTTTCAAATTCTTTGAGGCATAGTGTTAGGTTGTTTATTTGAGGTCTTCCCATTCTTTTGATGTAAGCTTTATTGTAACAAAACTGCCTCTTAGTAGTGCTTTTGCAGTATGCCACAGGTTTTGGTATGATGTATCTTTATTTTCATTAGTTTCTAGAAAGTTTTTGATTTCCTGTTTAATTTCTTCTTGGACCCATGGGTCATTCTGGAGCCTATTATTTAGTTTCCATATATTTGTATAGTTTGCAGAGTTTTGCTTGTAATTAATTTCCAATTTTAGTCCATTGCTGTGGAATTTTTTTTTTTCCTTTTTTTTTGTCTTTTTTCGTGTCCGGCAATGGATCGCAACCCTCAGTGTCGTGCCCGTACCGGACCGGGACCGGCAACGGGATCGCAACCCTCGGCGCCGCGCCCACACCTCGCTCAGCCAGTGAGTGGGAACTGGTCTGTATGTGGGATCCGAACCCTTGGCGGGAGTGCTGCCGCGCTCCCAAGCGGCACACTGTAGCAGTGCGCCACCGGGCCGGCCCCCTGCTGTGGAATTTTTTAAAAAAATTTGTTGCTACATCACATCAATAAAGTCAAGGACAAAGAAACATATGATTATCTCAATACATGATAAAAAGGATTTTGTCAGGTCCGCTGCCAGCCTACCTGAACAGCCCTAGCCTTGTTCCTTTTGGTGGGCTAGCAAATGGCCCAGATTCCTCTTTCCCTCCTGTCCCCTTTTGAAGGAGACAGGGGAAGAGAGCCGTGAAGAGAGGTGAGCACACCGCCAGCCCCAAACAGCCAGGTTAAAGGACACTCAGACGCGGTGGGGGTTCAGTCGGGCAGTTCCGTTTATTATCACACAAGCACTTGCTTTCAAAGGCAAATGGGGAATGGAGGATTTTACATAATCTTATCAGCTTAAAGGTCAAGCGGCATGCATCCTGTCTCAATGCCTAGCTATTGCAATCACCCAGTGTTCAGGAGCACAGAAGCGCATATTTGGCCAATAAGGGCTAAGGCAAGGTTCCCGCAGACACCCCCACCCTACTTCCTCCTGGCGCTGTCTTAGGCTACCACATTAATACGCCCTTGTGGTCCCATAATGGCGCCGCTTGTAATGTCACTTAAGGTGGCGTTAGTTTTTAAGGCCCGACAGCATTTGACAAAAATCAACATACCTTCATGATAAAGACTCTCAACAAATTAGGTATAGAAGGAAAATATTTCAACACAATAAAAGCCATTTATGACAAGCCCACTGCCAGTATCGTTCTGAATGGGGAAAAACTGAGTGTCTTTCCCTTAAGAACAGGAATAAAACAAGTATGCCCACTCTCACCACTTCTATTTAACATAGTACTGTAAGTACTAGCCAGCACAGTCAGGCAAGAGAAAGAAATAAAGGGAATCCAGATTGGAAAAGACAAAGTCAAACTTTCCCTATTTGCAGATGACATGATACTATATATATACAAAAATGTAAAGACTCTATCAAAAAACTCCTAGAGCTGGTTAATAAATTCAGTAACATTGCAGGATACAAAATAAATGCCCCATATCAGTTGTATTTATATACTTAAATAATGAACTAGCAGAAAGAGAAATAAAGAAACCAAGCCAATTTACAATTGTCACCAAACAATAAAATACCTAGGGATCAATTTAACCAAGAAGGTGAACGACCTCTACAATGAGAACTATAAACCAGTTCTGAAAGAAATTAAAGAAGATGCAAAAAGATGGAAAGATTGGAAGAATTAATATTGTGATAATGTCTATTCTACCCAAAGCTATCTACAGATTCAATGCAATCCAAATCAAAATACCAATGACATTATTCACAGAAATGGAAAAAAAACAATCTTCCCCTTCATATGGAACAACAAAGACCCTGAATAGACAAAAAAAAAAAAAAAAAAAATAGCCAGAGGCATAGCACTACCTGACTTCAAATTATACTGTAAAGCTACTGTAACCAAAAGAGCATGGTACTGGCATAAAAATAGACATTCAGACCAGCAGAGTAGAATTGAGAGCCAATAAATCACCCCTCAGGCCTACAGCCATCTGATATTGGATAAAGGCAACAAAAATCTATGTTGGGGAAAAGACTGCCTTTTCAACAAGTGGTGCTGGAAAAACTGGATATCCATATGCAGAAGAATGAAACTAGATATGCACTTCTTACCATACACTAAAATCAACTCAAAATGGCTTCAAGACTTAAGTATAAGACCAGAAACTGTAAAATTCCTAAGGGAAAATATAGGTGAAACACTTCATCAACTAGGTCTAGGCACAGACCTTATGAACATGAGCCTGAAAGCACAAGCAGCAAAAGAAAAAATAAACAAATGGGATTATATCAGACTAAAAAGCTTCTGCACAGCAGAGGAAACAATCAAGAGAGTGAAACAACCACCTACAGAGTGGGAGAAAACTTTTTCTTACTACACATCCAACAAGGGATTAATATCCATAATATACAAGGAACTCAAGCAATTATACAATAAAAAACAAATAACCCAATTAAAAAATGGGCAATGGAGCTGAATAGACATTTTTCATAGGAAGACATACAAATGGCCAACAAGTACATGAAAAAATGTTCAACATCAGTAGTCATTACAGAAATGTAAATTCAACTGCATTGAGATAACACCTCACCCCAGTTAGACTGGCTATAATCAAAAAGACGGTGAATAACAAATGCTGTCAAAGGTATGGAGAGAAGGGATCACTCCTGCACTGTTGGTGGGACTGTAAATTAGTACAATCACTATGGAAAACAATATGGAGGTTTCTCAAACAACTACAGATAGATCTTCCATACAACCCAGCAATCCCACATCTGGGTATATATCCAGAGGAATGGAAATCATCATGTTGAAGGGATACCTGCACTCCCATGTTCATCGCAGCTCTGTTTACAATAGGCAAGACATGGAACCAACCTAAATATCTATTGATGAATGATTGGATAAGGAAACTGTGGTATATATACACCATAGAATACCACTCTGCCATAAAAAAGAATGAAATACTCCCATTTGCGACAACATGGATGAGCCTGGAGAAACTTATGTTGAGTGAAATAAGCAAAGCACAGAGGGATAAATACCGCATGTACTCACTCTTATCTGTGAGCCAAGAGAGAAAGAAGGAAAGAAAGCAGTAGTGTATTGGACTTATATAGTGAGAGAATATTCCTTGGGCTACAAAGTGGAGAGGGGGGAAAGGGGTAAGGAGAGGGAGGTTGGTGATAATTGAGTGGGGGACACAGGGTACAAATGCTGTTTGTGTTAATTGGTATGCTGTCAGTATGAATCTGGCCCTCACATCATGGGCACATGACAATTAGCTTTGTATCTCATGAATATACATAAGCAATTAAAAAATAAAATAAAATTATATATTAGAAAGAGAAATTATATAACAGATGTATACATGAACATGTGTATTTTGTATAAATGCATACATATTTTTCATGCAATCTCTATACTCCTTTATTTAAAAATATAAATGAATGTATTTCTAACTCCCCAGGAAACTCAAGAAATATTTATATATTTGAAATGATAAATAAGATAAATAATTCTAAAAATTTCTACCAAATATTTAGAAACAGAAACTAGAAAAGAAATATGTGCATAAACCAACTGTATATGTAAAAGATATTAAAACCATGTATATATTTCATATTTGTATATATAAAAGTAGATAAAACTATATATTTATATGTGTATATGATAAAATAGTTATGAAAGAATAGAATATATGCTATTTAATATTTATATTAATAGTTTGTATTTTAACATCCATAAATATCGATAATTTCCATAAAGGATATAGAACAAAGGATTAAATGAATTACTTTTGAATACGTTGGAAAGGACATTATTCAGTGAAGACACCAGAAACAGTATATATGAAGGTACCTCAAAAAGTTCATGGAAAAATTTAGAAAAATATAATACAAATTTTTCCAGGAAATTTTTGAAGATCCGTCATGTATCAGTATGTCACATCTAGTAGTAAGAGATAATTTTCATTTTTATTAGAAAGGTGCCAAAGTCAAAAAGCACTTATTGAAGTATTATCAATTTATTTGATACAAATTTTCTGTTACAAGTTTTTTTAAATGCAATAGTATACTTTGGATAAATGTCAAATATGGTTAAGACATACAAATCCTAATTCAAATCACTTCTATTTAGTTTGGGGCTTATTTCTTATTTTCAATAAAATAAAGTTGGAGATGAGCACATCAAATAACATGAGCATGTCAATCATCCTCATCGTTGTTATCATTAAAGCAACTCATAGAGCTCTTACTCCATGCCAGGCAGGCACTGTTATGTGTGCTTGATATGCATTAACGCATTTAATCTTTACAAGAATCCTATAAGATAGTTAATCCCCATTTCTAAATCAGATTATAGGGCCTACTGAGGTTTTATAATTTTTTGAATGTAACACAACATTTTTAAAACATTTCATTTTAATTGACACATTATTATTGTACATGTGGAGTACAATCTGATGTTTTGATAAATTTATATATTATATAATGATTAGGTCAGGGTAGTTAGTCATCACCTTATGCATTTATCGTTTATCATTGCTCTGTGGTGAGAATGTTCAACAGCCTCTCCTCTAATTATTATGTCATATACAAAACTTAATTGTTAACTGTAATCACCCTACTGTGCTATGGAATAACGAAAGTTATTCCTCCTATCTAATTGTAATTTCATACCCTTTGCCCAACTTCTCCCTGCTTTCCCTTCCTGCATCTTTCCCCCAGTCTCTAGTAACTACTGTTCTACTCTCTGTCTCTATAATATCAACTTTATTTATTTATTTTTTTATTCCACACATGAGTGAAATTATGTTGTATTTGTCTTTCTGTGCCTTGCTTCACTTAACATAATGTTTTCCAGGTCCATCCATGTTCCCACAAATGACAAGATTATGGTTGAATTATGTATTACCTACCACATTAAAAAAAAAAATCAGTCATCTGTTGTTGAACACTTAGGTTAATTCCATATTTTAGCTATTGTAGATAGTACCACAATAAACATGGGAGTGCAGATATCTCTTTGACAGACTTATGTCATTTCCTTTGTGTATAAACCCAATAGTGGGGTTGCGGGATGAGATGGTAGCTCTATTTTTAATTTTTTGAAGAACTTCCATACTCTTTTCCATAATGGCTCTACTAGTTCACATTCCAACTAAAAATGTACACGCGTTCTCTTTTCTCCATATCCTAGCCAACACTTGATTTCTTTTGTCTTTTTGATAACAGCCATTCTAAATGGAGTGAGGTGGTATCACATTGTTGCTTTTGGTCACACAACTTTTAAGATGCCAAGCCAGGCTGCAAAGCCTTTTAATAATGTGTGAAAAAGTACTTCTAAACCCATGATTATTTAAACCAAACCCCCAAAAAACAACAAAACAACAGCAACAACAAAATAAAACCCAACTTCTATGATAGAAATAACAGAATTTTCTTAATAAGATGAATATTTACCAGAAACAGCCACAAGAATCAAGCATAGTAAAATATAAAAGGCACTTACATCATCAGTAAGATAAGAATGTTTGCTATACACGCATATCAAAAAGTAATAAAGGGAAGTATAGATTTTGGTAAGAAACAGAATAGCTGCTTCTTATTTTTATTTTGTATATTTATTACCCTGAAAACTCAAGAATTTCAATTATAATAATATCAACAACAAAATTACTGTATCATTAAAGAGTTGTGTTTTCAACATTTGGCCAGATATAGTTAACATTCATGAAGATAATACTGTATGCCAGACACTATTCTAATAGCTTTGTCTGTATTAACTCATTTAATTTTCACAAAGTAGTCTGCACAAGGTCAACAGCTGTGAATTGTGCTTACTTTTGGTAAATGAATATCTCAGAAAAGATACAATTTAATTTTATGGATTTAAAATAAATCAGACTAAAGTCACTCCAGGGTTTGTCAAGTGGGTCCATGAAGTTGTGAATGGACAAAACTCCTCTTGTTTTTTTTGCATCCTTAAATTAACATGGGTCTTCCATTATCAGCATTGACTCAGGATACCAATTGTCACCTCCACATCCCAGGCGGGAAAAGAAGCAGAAATGCCGGGAGAATAGGACCCTTTAAAGAGCATTTAAAAAGAATTACTCAAAGCATTTGACACATATCTCTTTGGGTAAGCTAATCAGAAAGGAGGATGGAAAAGGCAGATTTCATTTTTAGTTTGTTGCACACCGAGCATAATGATGTAATGATGCCTAAACAGAAATAAGTTAAAATAGGTTTTAAATTTAGAAGTCTGATAAAAGAAAAAGTTTTCTTGACCACTGTGGTATGCTATCAGAAATAAAAGAATTTGAGGCTGTCCAATTAACTCAGTTGTTTAGGATGTGGTTCTGATAACACCAAGGTCCAGGGTTCTATCCCCCATACTGGCCAGCTGCCAAAAGAAAATAATAATAATAATAAATAAAAGCATATGCATAAGTCAAAGATTTTTTCTTTAAACAAATAAGTAATTTGGAAGTATGTTAAATAAAAATTATTCACTATATGAACAAATATATGAATTCATGAAAAATATTTAAAAATAGTTATAAGATTAAATGATGCAAACTGCAGAATTTTACTAAATGACCTGAGAGTCTTAAATAAATGGAACGAACTATCAAGTTCATGAAAAAACAACCAAATTTTATAAAAGTATCAATTTTTGTCAGATTGATTTATAAATTCTACTTAGAAAAATATAATTTTTGGAAGATCTACTTTAACTAGGAAGCACAGGAATAGCCAGGAAAAAAGGATTAATAGCAGGTTGGTAGTCTTTCAGTTTTAGAAATAGAGTATTAAGCATATGGTACTGATTTGATAGACAAATCAACAGAACAGAGCAAACGTTCTAGATAGGCATGGCAGTGTATTGGAAAATTCAGTGTATGATAAAGTTATCATCTGATATCATTAAGTTTTAAATGCAGTGTTGCATACTAGAGTAATTATAATCTACCCATAGTAAACATTAATCAAGAAAGATGATGTGTCATTATAAATATTTTATGTGATATATTTACAACTACACTAATATGAATATTTAATTCTAGATTAGTGCATTTTCTCATTCATTTATCCAACAAATATTTATTGAGCACCTACCATGTTTGCTCTGCCAGGAGCAGGCAATGCAGACCTCCCTCAAGGTCTTCAAATTTGAGACAAGGAAAGTCAGGTAATTACATGTATCATTACAATCAAGTGTGACACGCAGCCACATAGCATGGCATGAGTAAAGAGTTTGTTTTAACTTTATACTAAAACTTACTTTTTCTTCTGTTGGAACCTGGGATGCATAGTTAGTTCCTTTCCTTTGCTAACGTTATCTTCTTTGTCAACTTTATCTAATAGCACAGCCATATTATTTCTAAGATTTAGCTTTCCTTTCACACATGTGGGATTAAAGAACAGGAAAGAGGTTTTACATAACAGCAAGTCGACAAGATTCTCTTTTGATACAACTGCTAAAAAGAGAAATAATAATAAAAAAGTTCAACCAGTCATAATCTTCCCTTATAATAAAGAAATTTATTTTTTCATTGAAATAACTATAAAAAACCCCAAATCCTTTAACTAAATATTTTAGTCCAATTTAAACACAAAGCTATAATTATTGAAAGAGAGGTAAAGCACATGAAGTCAAGATGTCCCTTTTATTGCTTTCCATCAGTTGTTTCTGGAGGAGATCTTTTATTTGTGTCATTTTAAAATAAATTTGGTGATGAATCTATATAAACCATCCTTTGAGGGCATCAGAGTATCATATCCTAAGACTCATATATATTTAATAATGATTTGTTATTTTTTTCCTTGCGATGATTCTGGTAATGATTATTTTGTTGTTGTCGTCTTTGTTTTACAAAGAGGATGTCATTATTTTACTGATTGATCCACCAGAAGGTTTTTAGAGTATGCCAAATGGCAGTTCTCAGCTGTCTTATATTTTACCATGTCCTTTCTACTTTTCCATCATTTGCCCAAGAAACGTCTATTTTTAAATGAAATAATGGCAAATCTAGCTCTCAAGTTATTTTGTTAGGAGGTGATAATATTTAACAATAATGTTTAGGTTACTGGGCATTGGCTGTTAACTAAGCACTGGATTTTACATGAATTCTTTAATACTGAGAATACTCTTGTTAATTTTTTTGTTTGTTTAGATGGTGCTAAAATAAGCAATTAAATCCAAGAATAAATGTTGCTTTTATGATTGTATTTATAAATATGTTGAGAAAATGATATAGTTTTTCCTCTTTATTCTGTTTATTATTATATCACCATGATTATTTTAGTTAAGGTAATGTTTACATATAAGAAGATGTTCACAAAACAAAATTTGCATACAATTAAATACACAGAGTTTAATTGTGGAGTTCTTGAGTTTTAACAAATATATACACACAGGTGACCAATATTCTAAAGAAAATGTAGGATATTTTCATCACTTAAGAAAGTTCTTCATGTTCCTTTCCAGTCAAATTCCGTTTTTTTGTGCACTTTTCTGATTTCCATCTCTATAAATTGGTTTATTGAATGTAAAATTCCTAAAAATGAAATCACATAGTATGTACTCTTTTGTGTCTGACTTTTTTTTTTCAATATAATGTTTTTGGTATCCACACACGTTGTTGCATAAATTATTAGTACATTTGTCTTGATTGCTGGTCAGTATTTCATTTCTGAATGTACTAAAATGTGTTTACTTTTTTTTTTTTGATAGGCATTTGAATTGTTTTCAGTTTGGGGCTATTATAAATAAAGTTACTGTAAACATTTGCATAAAAATCTTTGGGTGGACATGTATTTTAGGTGGAATTCAACTAAGAGATGAGAGAAATATTAAGATCTCAAGTTAGAAATTCTTTTAGAAAGTTACAGATAATTAGAGGCAAATAATACAAAAATGTAAATAAAAAATAAAAAAAGTATATTTTTCTCAGGTTAGGCTGGGAGGATGTTTCAGTTCTGCTCTTCTCTTCTTTTGTAACAAATCCAAAATTCCGTGCTTATAGTTTTTTGGTGTAGCACCTTCAGAACTGTATAACATTTGGGAAATTTTATTCATACTTAAGAAAGACCAGTCCCAAAATTTTCATGGAGGATTTGGCCTGGTGCCATTTAAGAAAAGCTTAGAAAACTTTTAATTGGTGCATTTCAAATTTTGGATGCCACATTAGTGTCAATGTAATGGGAAGTAGGGCTGATGATCCTCTTAACTAAACAAGGGCATGAGACTCCGCCAGAGGATGTGACAGAAGAGTGGTTTGCAAATGTTCAACAAGCCAGGATATTTTAGCACATGACACTGCATTGTCTCACTAATTATGGGATAGCTCAAAGTAGAGGTTTGTGCTGGTAATCAGGAACCAGAGTCAGTGGAAAGCTAATTGTAGGGTCAGAATTGAACATTTGGAGGGGATAGCTATATCCTGATTTATTAACTCAGACAAGGCCACAGCAAGAAAGGATCAATCATGCTATTGAGCAGATAAATTACATCCTTGATTTTGCAAAGGGAAGAAAGAACATAGGCTTTATGTATGTTATAAACACCCTAACTTCTCATTTATTCTGTTGAATCACAAACAAAATAATTACTTTGATTTTGTGTTTTAAAGAAACAGAAGATATGATACAGATATGTTTTTTTTTGAAAAAAAAAATAAATGCATGTATTGTGTGGCTAAAAACACAATTGTAAGCCTTAAGGAAAATGTGAATTTTGATGGAAGTGCTGGGACAAATGTTCCAATTTTGTTACCATAAATAACAACTAGATTAGATAATATTCCTCAACTACATTATTACCTTAGCATTAGAGATATGTTGTGATGCTTGATTCATAAATGGGAAAGACACCTTGTTACCATGTTTAAGGAGTATATAAGCATCCCATGCTTTTTCGGCTAATATTATATGCAAGATTAAACATAAAATTTAGCATAGTCCAGAGATTATAACACACGTTTAGATCTTTAATGAAATAGGTGAAGAAAGAGAGTACAAAGGGTCAGAATGACTACACTTCCAGACTCTATTCAAAAACTGAGAAAACTAAGACCATATTTAATGAAAAGAAAGAGCAAAATGGTTTTCTAAGAAGTAAAAATAGTATTTTCAAACTTTTTAAAAAAAAGCTATCATAAAACATAATCATTAGATGAATTTTACAGTTTCTTGAGAAGATGAAATAAATATGACTAAAAAAAATCTATGGATACAGTTTGGGACTCTCATTCATTTTCTAACCAATAGAATGTAAAATAGGAGACTACCTGTCTGTGGATGGTAATGCATTCTCTCCCTGAAAAGTTTTGTGGAGATTTTAGATCAACACAATTTAGGCATATTGAGATTGGAATCAGATACTCGATGTGGTATTCAGGAAGTGCAGTGTTTTTCACACTGTGCTCTAATGGAATGATCAGTTTGAGTCACCTGATCTCTCTGACACAGGGAATAAAGTAGAAAGAAAGAGAGCTAGCAGGGCTTTTCATAGTCCTACACACTTAAACTTCATTTCTGTCCTCTTCAAATAGTGCTTTGGCAACTACTTTCCATTTTATATTTCAGATTACATATGTTAATTTTAGTTATAATGTAAATCCACACCTAAATATTGTATTAAAAACTAAAAAAAAACAGACCAACTTCTACACCATCATCATGCTCTGGAAGTTGATCATGTTATCATTGCAGCCAAGGTTGAAAACACCGTGGGCACACCCAAGAAGAGTAGATAAAACCCACTGATATCTGTGGGTTCACGAAATCTTATTGTGTAGCGCTAGAGCAAATCATGAGACAAAAGAACATCTGGGACTGGGCTTCCTCTGGCAGGTCTTTTCCATCTGAAACACGTTGACTCCTCAGTATCTAGTCATCTTTCTTTAGCACACTTTCCCCAGGTGTATGAGTGTTACAGCACAGAAACAGATCAATCCCGGCAATTTGGTTTCCATGTTTGTGAATTACTGGTAGAAATTTCAGTTGGAAGAAAGGCATATAATTAAGTACATATTGACAAACAAAATCAGGGCATTCAAATCAGAAAAGAGGAAGTCAAACTGTCCCTATTTGCAGATGGCGTGAACCTGTATATAGAAAACCTAAAGACTACCAGAAAACTAATGAGATCTGATTAACAATTTTAGTAGTGTTGTAGGGTACAAAATCAATGCCCCCAAATCAGTAGCTTTTTTATTCTTCAGTAATGAGCTAGTGGAAAAAGAAATCAAGAAATTTAGCCCATTTACAATAACCACTAAAAAACATAAAATACCTAGGATAATTTAAACAAAGAGGTGAAAGATCTCTATAATGAGAACTACAAATCACTACTGATAGACATTAAAGAAGACACAAAAAGGTAGGAAGACATTCCATACTCTTGGATTGGAAGAATCAACAATGTGAAAATGTCCATACTACCCAAGTGCAATCCCCATCAAAATACCAGTGGCATTCTTCAGAGAAATAGAAAAAAAAAATCTTAACTTTCATATGGAACAAAAGAGACCCCAAATGGCCAAAGCAATCCTGAGGAAAAAGATTCAAATTATATAGCCTCATGTTTGCTCCCTTCTACTTTAGAAATTGGAATAAAGCTTTATTCAATATTCAAGCATTTTTATCTGTAACTTTGGAAGCTTCTGTGAAAAGTGTAAGAAATCATGCTTACTAAATAAACTTAGAAAACTACTGGAATCTCCACTGAAAACTACCTAATCTGTAACTATCTGGATCTCTATTATCATATTCAATGGATCCACTGATAAGTTAGTCAACAGGTATGATCAGGGAAGTCTGTCAAGATATTTCTAATGCCAAAAATATCGACAGTATCATAATCTACTGTTAAGGGCTGAAGTGTGTCCCCCCAAATTCATATGTTGAAGACCTAACTCCCAATGTGACTATATTTGGAGACAGTGCCTTTAAAGGAGTAATTAATATTAAATGAGGTCATAAGGGTAGGGCTATAATCCAATATGACTGGTGTCCTTATAAGAAGAGAAAGAGGCCAGCATGCATAGAGAAAAGACCAGGGGAGGACACAATTAGGTGTCCATCTGCATACTAAGAGAGGTCTCAGGAGTAACTAAACCTACCAACACATTGTACTGGATTTCCAGCCTCCAGAACTGTGAGCAAATACATTTTTGTTGGTTAAGCACCCACTGTATATAGGTATTTTTTTATGACAGCCCTAGAAAAATAATAAATCTACATAAAACAAGATAATTATTTATTCAGACATGCAACATTGTCTGTTTGAAATTTTTCTGCTCCCTTGAGGGACTGAAAAATATACAAGGTATAGAGGTAAGTTTTGATTATATTCTTAGTGATGGATATAGGGAACTTGATTCTAAAACATGTGCATTAGACTCACTGTAAGTGAAGGACATGTGGAACACACTGAGCTGCTGGATGCATTTACTGAAGGTATTAGAAAACTTCTGAAAATTAATTATTGAGACAATGCCAATTCACAGTTGACTATACTAATGACACTTACCTTACTATAATTAATTCTGAACTAGATGCCAGAAAGTTGACTATAAATGTTTATAACTGATTTAAGTTTTCTTAAGTCTGAAGAGTATTCGAAGCATATATATTATGCTTTAATATATATACTTGTATATAGTTTATATTATATATGCTGATATATAGTAATATTTTAATATATTATGATTCAATATATGTGAAAAAGCAGTATTTCATATATATGTAATCTATTGAAATAATATATGTGCATATTATATTTAAGGAGCATTTATCTATTACAAATTTACTTTGTATTAAAATTACCATCGAAAGTATTGTCCAAATAATCTATAAAATCTACTGCTTACTCAAAAACTGTAACAATGTTCAATAATGCTGTATCTAAGCAAAAATAAGATTACTAGCCAGGTTAATAATATCTTATTTTCCCTTCTTTATTTATATATAGAAATCAGCTTCCTTTTATTAATAGTGTTTGATCATTTTCTATTCTTTAATTAATTAATTAATTTATTTATTTATGTTATTTATTACAAATATTCATGAAATACAAAGCTGATTGTCCCCCCTCCTGCCCATGATGTGAGGGCCAGATTCATACTGGGAGCATACCCATTACCAGAAATTACTTTCAAACCCTTTGTCCTCTCCCATTTATCCCCCAACCTCCCTTCTTCTCCTCTCCCCTCCACTCTACCCAAAGTGATCTACAGATTCAATGCAATCCCCATCAAAATACCAATAACATTCTTCACAGAAATGGAAAAAAAACAATCTTACCTTTCATATGGAAAAACAAAAGACCCCAAATATCCAAAGCAATCCTGAGCAAAATAACAAAGCCAGAGGCATAACTCTGCCTTACTTCAAATTATACTACAAAGCTGTTGTAACCAAAACAGCATGGTACTGGTATAAAAATAGACATTCAGACCAGTGGAGTAGAATAGAGAACCCAGAAATCACTCCTCAGGCTTATAGCTATCTGATATTAGACAAAGGCAACAAAAATCTACTTTGGGGAAAAGATTGCCTCTTCAACAAGTGGTGCTGGGAAAACTGGATATCCATATGCAGAGGAATGAAACTAGATATGCATCGCTCACCATATACTAAAATCAACTTAAAATGGATTAAAGACCTAGGTATAAGACCCAAAACTGTAAAATTACTAAGGGAAAATATAGGTGAAATACTTCAGCAGTTAGGTCAGGGCACAGGCTTTATGAACGTAAGCCTAAAAGCACAAGTAGCAAAAGAAAAAATAAACAAATGGGACTATACCAAACTAAAAAGTTTCTGCACGCCAGAAGAAACAATCAACAGAGTGAAAAGACAACCTACAGAGTGGGAGAATATTTTTGCTAACTACGGATCCAACAAGGGATTAATATCCATAATATACAAGGAACTTAAGCAGTTACACAGAAAAAAAAAAATAACCCAATTAAAAAATGGGCAAAGGAGCTGAATAGACATTTTCTCAAAGGAAGACATACAAATGGCCAAGAGGTACATGAAAAAATGCTCAGCATCACTAGTCATAAGGGAAGTGCAAATTAAAACCACATTGAGATATCACCTCACCCTAGGTAGACTGGCTATAATCAAAAAGATGGAGAATAACAAACGCTGGTGACGATGTGGAGAGAAGGGAACACTTCTACACTATTAGTGGGACTGAAAATTAGTACGACCACTATGGAAGGTATAGAGGTTTCTCAAACGACTATAGATAGATTTTCCATATGATCCAGCAATCCCTCTTCTGGGTATATATCCAGAAGAATGGAAATCATCATGTCGAAGAGATACCTGCACTCCCATATTTATTGCAGCTCTGTTTACAATAGCCAAGATATGGAATCAACCTAAATGTCGATCAATAGATGATTGGACAAGGAAACTGTGGTATATATACGCTATGGAATACTACTCTGCCATAAAAAAGAATGAAAGAATTTGGCCAACTACCAGAGCATGCTTGGAAGTAGATTTTTTTCCCAATCAAGGCTTCAGTTGAGAATACTGCTCAGCCAACATCTTAAATTCAGCTTTATAAAATTTCAAATAAGCAGTGACTAGGTTCATGACCTACAGAAGCTATGAGGTAAGAAATATGTGTTAAGTCACTACATATGAGGTAGTT
Organism: Galeopterus variegatus; assembly: GCF_000696425.1. Taxonomy (NCBI): domain Eukaryota; kingdom Metazoa; phylum Chordata; class Mammalia; order Dermoptera; family Cynocephalidae; genus Galeopterus; species Galeopterus variegatus. The sequence continues at coordinate 26,024 of NW_007730138.1, forward strand.
CATTATGCTGTGATAGATAACTAATATAGCTTGGCACATTAAAAGCATTCACAAAACAATAATTTTAAAAGTTATTAAAAAACAAAGTTAAAATCTTAGTATGTTATTTAGCGCTATTCCACCTATCTCTAATATATTTTAATAGATTCATTTTTCTACATACTGAGCTTTAAACATACTGGTTTATTTGCTATTTCTGAAATATGTTTATATTGCTTGGCTTTGCTCATGCTTTATTTTATTCACCTAAAATGCCTCATTGCTATGGGTTAAATGTGTCCCCCAAAGGTTCATGTGTTGGATACTTAATCCCCACTGTATCAGCATTAAGAGTGTGGAAAATCCTATTATGGCAATTGAAAGGTGGGGCCTTTAGGAGATGATTAGATTATGAGGACTGTACCCTTGTGAAAGGATTAATCCATTGATTGTTTAATAGGTGGTCCTGGGCATGGTTCTGATGGCTTTGTAAGGATAGAGAGCGAGCAGGTTGGCTCTTACTCAGATCATTTGCCATGTAATACCCTGTGATGCTGTAGAGCCACAACCAACAAGGCCCTCCCTGGATGTGTTTCCTGGACCTTGGACTTCCCAGTCTCTGAAACTCTAAGAAATAAATTCTGTTTCTTTATAAAGTACCCAATTTGGGGTATTCTGTTATAAGTAACAGAAAACCAACTAATACACTCACTCTCTTTTTCTTGACAAGAAATTACTTTCAATTCTTTAAGGTCCTTTTTAGGCACTATTCACTTCATGGAGATTTCCCAAGTATAATGGCTGAAATTAATTTATATTTCTTCTGTGTTCAATAGCATCTACTTTTCACTGTTATCAAAACTCTTATCACATTGTCATATTATGAATTGCGTTCATTTATTGTATATTCCATTACTTTAAAAAATTAAATATTATTTCAATTCTACTATAAGTTTAAACATATTTAGTAATTTTAGAATTCCCTATAGATAAATTAGTCTCTGCCTGAAGAACTAAGATTTATGCTCAGTTTTTAGATTTCTGGTCTGCCACTCCCATTCTCCTTCTCTCCAAAGTGACATATGAATATACCTTAGGGGGAAAAAAGCAGTTTAAGTAATCTCATGACTGCAAGAGCGGCACAACTTGATGTAGCATTTCCTGTATTCTTTCTGACTGTTCTATTCAAAAAACAGTCAGTGAAGTCAGATGGCCTGTGTCTCTCTTTGGACTAATTAAAGTATGACTGGTCCTGCCTATTTTTCTCAGCTGGGAAACATGCTGGTATCTGAAGGTCAAGTCTCTTCCCATTTCATTGTCTCCTGATATCTCTGAGTCCCACTCACAAGTAGGCAGTTTCTTCCCGTAGAGGTTAAAAAAGCAGGAGCATTGCTCAGGATCTTCTTTTTTTATACTGTTGGACACCATCTTCATGTCACTGCTCTTCTATGCCTCAATGTTCAGTACCAAAGGTGGTACTTAGCAGAAGGCTTGAGTTTTTGAAGGGGCTTTTACCTCCCCCATTCTCTTTATAAGATATATCCTAGAAGCTCCACCACCATAGTGAAGGTGTCTCTAAAACTTGTAACAATTGCCACTAAGTTGTAGGTTTTGATAGGGAAGGAGAAAAACAAGAATATTGGTACCTGACCTCATATTTCCTCTGCTATCTCATTTCTTATCATCAAAATTCCTTTGTTTGAAATTGTTTCTCCTTTCTGTACTGTATTTCTTCTAAGTAGGGCACCAATCCTCATGGGATAGGCAAAAAGGTAATTTTCTCAATACTACAGAAAAAATCCTCAGAACCAAGTCCTGATGTTTGTGAGAGTTAAACAATTTTTGGAAATTAAAACCTTTTCTTAAAAAGAGTCTAAGTGTATGACTATGGCCTACCTCAAAATTCTATTTTGGAGAATTCTTCTTCTACTTCCAAGGAGGAAGCTAGTATGATATTTGTTCTTCTTTCATAAATAACTATAAAACTAGAAAAAATACACATAGCAACTATTTTCAGGCATTAGACCTCAGGCAGCACAGTAGTGTGACCCTGAGAGAAAGGAAACAAATACGGTAAGTCCTGCAATATGCCCCATATTTCTGCCTGGAGGCACTTTCTAGACCACAGTGTAGGGAGAGAAGACCCAATCAGAGAACAGTCTTGCTGAGTTTAGGATACAGAAATTAAAGTTCTGGAAAACTGATGTATCTACAATTTGTGGAGCAGATTACTTGAAAGAGTAGAACTGTGCAGAAAAACACTCCAGAAATATTCATGAGAATCTCCTTTATTCTGTTGCTTTACAATGGTAGGGTAAAACTCCATGAGGCTTGGGACACAATTACTGCAAAAACTCACAGAGGGCAAGGATATGTTCAACTTCCAACTAGCCAAAATGAAGAGACCTTATTGAACACCTTAGCCATTCATTAAAGACTAAAGGAAGGTCATGCCTTAGTAGTAAGGCTAAACTAGCACTAGAATAAAGGTTACTCTAGAATTATCCTAACAAAGTTTAAAAACAATTCTTGAAAAGATAGAGCTTATTAACAAGTAACTGCATGCCAAAAAAACCTTAACACTCTTTAAAAAAATTTTTAAATTTCAAATACTCAACAAAATAATATTGCAATGTTGTCATTCAAGCAGAAATTGCTAAACATACAAAGAAGTAGAAAAATGCGAACAATCACCAGACAGACAGTCAATAGAAAGAGGCTCCCAAATGACAGAGATGATGGAATTATTAGCAACATTTTAAAACATCTGTTATATATATGCTCAAGGATTTACAAACAAGCAAAAAATGAGCACAATGAAAAAAGAAATGGAATGACCAAAAAAATAATAATAATAAATAAATAAAGCCAAATGAAAATTCTAGAACTGAAAAATGCAATAGATGCTTAGAAATTGCAGAAGAAAATATCAATGAATTTGAAGACAAAAAAGTAGAAACTAAGTTGGAGCACAAAAATAAGTAGATTGAAAAAAACTGGGACATTAGTGATCTGCGTAACGATATAAAGTGGACTAAAATACATGTTATTGGAGCTCCAAGTATGTGGGGGGTGAGGTGGCAAAAAATATTTGAAGACATAATAGCTAAAAATTTTCCAAATTTGATAAAATCTGTAAACCCACAGGTTCAATAACATCGATAAGCACCAAAAGACGTTAAACGCAGAAACATCCACATCAAACATCAAAATTAACATCAATATTAGGAAAAATCAAGATTAAATTACTAAAAACCAATAATAAAAAGAAAAATTCAAAAGTAGCTAAAGGAAAAGAGACTTTTTATACAAAGGTACAAAGATAAAAATTATCACAGACTGATCTTCAGAAATAATGGAAACTAGAGAACAATTAAATGACATTTATGTTCTGAATCAGAGAAGGAAAACAAAAGGTCAACCTAGAATTCTATGTGCACTGAAAATATACTTAGAAAATGAAGGTAAAATAAATACTTTGTTTTCTTTACAAACAAAAGGTAAAGAATTTATTTTCAGCAGACCCATGCTACAAAAAATTGAAGTTCTTTAGGGAAAAGAAATACATTATCAGATGAATATTTGTATCTACCCAAAGAAATAAAAGGCTCAGAAATAGTAAATACAATGGTTAGAATAAAATGTTTTTAATTATTTAAAAGAAAAGTAGCTGTTTACAGAGAAAATAATAGCAATATATTGAAGAGTTTATGAAATATGTAGTTATATAGTGTTTATCAACAATAGCAGAAAATAAATGGTAGGGAATGACATGGAAGCATAGATTATGTGGTTCTTACATTACATGTATAGTGACATATTGTTGATTCAAGAGAGACTATATTAAAGATGTATATTGAAAACCTCAGAGCAACTACCAAAGCAAACAAGCCAGAAAAGAAGTATACCTAATAAGCCAAACCTAATTATTTAATTAATAATTGATTGATTAAAAGGCAGATATTGTCTGACCAGAAAAAAAGTGAGAACTATATATATGCTGTTTACTAGAAACACATGTTAAATGTAAGGACACATATAGGTTAAAAATAAAAAGATGGTAAATAAACCGGTATAGACGTGCATATACACATGGAGTAGTACACATACATATATTTCCTAACTCTATCCATTGAGATGACCTAGAGCCAGTGACACCGCAGAAGCAATGAGCATACCTAGCACTCAGGTCTTGATCACTAAATAACTTTCTCCACTTTCTGTTTCAGGTCCAACATGAAAAGAGCTTAGAAGTCATCACTTCATCATTATAACAAGAAAAAACTATGCAAACTGAAAATCAATGACTTTTTTGGGATCCTGAGAGACGTTGCTAAGATCTGCTTACCTGGAACATAGTACCCTTGAACCACAAACATATAACAATGCTTAAATGGTAATTTTGATGAACTGCTTGGAAGCTGACTGTGGACTAGCTTGAGAGTAAAAACACTCCTGGGTCTTTCAGTCTTAGGGGAACCCAAAGACTTTTGTGAGCTTTACATCCAGTAATCTAACCATATCCTCATAGTGAAGATCCAAAAAATAGGTCTGTCAGGGGTTTGGGAAAAGTAATTGCATTAGTTTCCTAGGGCTGTCATAAAAAAAGTACCACAGAGTGTGGCTTAAAACAACTGAAATTTATTCTCTCATATTTCAGGGGTTTAGAAGTCTAAAATCAAACTGAAACCTGTAGGGCAGAATCCTTTCTTGTCTCTTCCTGTCTTCTGATGATGGCCATCAATTTTTGCTGTTCTTTGTCTTGTGGCTGCATTATTACAATCTATGCCTCTGTCATTATATTATATTCTCTCTGTGTGGTGTCTGTGTTCAAATTTCCCTCTTCTTATAAGAACACCAGTCATAGTGAATTAAGGCCCGCCCACCCTAATAAACTTACCTTAAATTGATTAAATCTGCAAAAACCCTGTTTTCAAATAAAGTCATATTCATAAGTACTGGGAGTTAAGACTTCAATATGTCTTTTTAGGGGGGACACAATTCGATTCATAACAATAAGCATTGATAAGTACACCCAGAACCTTAATAACAAAGGCCTACTATACAGGAGAAAGGATTTTTTAGAGTGTTATTCCAAATTGGATAAGGGAATTCCTTCTACTCCAATGCCTTACAGCCAAGAAGGCTTACCTAAGAGGAAAAAAATAAATAAATGAATAAAACATATGCAACAAAAGTTAGGGCTCTCAGAGAATAGATCGGAAATGCTGTACACAGGGAAGAAAGTGTGAGGTACAGTGAAAAAAAAGCAATATCACTAAGGAAACATTCGTAAAGGTCACAGTCCTGAAACAGGCTGACTAAAAGACCTAGATTTAGTCAGAGGATTACAGAATACCACCCCTCCGGCTCACCTTACCCCCACACCAACTGGGCTCCAGTATAATAACAGTGGATTACAGCTGAAAGAGCTGCAAGACACAGACTTTCTCTGAAGAGTACTTAAGGAAGCCTAAAGTCAAGAGGGGAGACCAAAACAAGGGCACTAAAGGAATTTGAATCTTCTGGCACTTATAGAGCAGCAAACATTAAACATAGCCCAACTCCTAGCCAGATTAACATAAATCCTCTTGCTAAAGGCCTATTTATCTCAGTCTCTGTTACCCAATAAAATCTACCAGCTTCCAGAGCATGCCAAAAGGCAAGAAAAAACACAGTCTGAAGGAACAAATCACCTCAGAACCATCCTCAGATGTGACACAGACATTTAAATTATAGGGTATTAAAAATAGCTTTGATTAATATATTAAGGACTCTAAGAAAAAAGTAGACAATATGTAAGGGAAAATGGGTAATATAAGCAGAGATGAAAACACTGAGAATCAAAAGGAATTTCTAGAAATCAAAAACACTGAACGAAAATGAAGGATGTCTTTGAGGGCTCATCAGTAAGCTTGACATTGCTCAAGACTCAGCGAGCTTCAAGATAGGCAAATAGAAACTTTTCAAACTGAAATTCAAAGGGGCAAAAGAGAAAGAACAAAAGGAAAGAAAGAAAGAAGGATAGAAAGAAAGGAAAAGAAAAATGTGAATATCCAAGCATTGTTGCAAACTCTCTGGAATACCAGAAGGAAAATGAAGAACAGAAACGAAAAAAATAAAAAAAGTAATAATGGCTGAGAACTTTCCAAAATTAATAACAAGTGCACCAAACCACAGGAACATCAGAGAACACCAAGAGGAAAGAAATAATAAACAAATAAATAAACATACCCCTAAGGATATCATATTCAAACTTGAGAAAACCAAAGACAAAGAGAAAATCTTGAAAAAAGGTGGAATAAAAAACCTCTTTTAGGGCCAGCCCGGTGGCGCACTGGAGAGAGCGGCGCTCCTGCTGAGGGTTCAGATCCCATGTGGAGACCGGTTCCCGCTCACTGGCTGAGCGCGGTGCAGGCGCAACACCGAGGGTTGCGATCCTGTTACCGGTCAGTAAAAAAGACAAAAAGGAAAAAAAAAAAAAACCTCTTTTATCCATAGAGGAACAGAAATAAGAACTATAGCAGACTTGTCACCAGAAAACTTGCAAGTAAGAAGAAAGTGGAATTTGTGTTTAGTGTTGAAAGAAAAAACAACAAACTAGAATTCTGTATCTGGAGAAATTATGCTTCAAATGTATGTGAGAGAGAAATAAAGATTTTCTCAGACCAAAAAAAAAAATAGGTGAGATATCATTGCGAGCATATCCTCCCTGCAAGAAATATTAAAAGAACTTCTTCAGGCAAAGGGAAAATGATTTAGGTCAGAAACTTGGATCTACATAAGAGAAGTGTCAGAGCTCCTAGGCAAAGTTTTGATTCCAGGTCTGAAGTGAAGAAAATACAAAATGAACGTGGAACATCTTGTATCACCAGGAAGTAAAGAAGCGCTTAAAAAAGCAAAAGAATGGGGCATGTCAGTGGGACACAGGTGCTAACCTGAAAGAGCTCCCCAAACTGGAAGAATTCGAGCAACAAAACAAATACTCAGAGTATTTATTTTATACTTTTGGTAATTATCTAATACTCTATTGAGTCCATACTAATATGTATAAATGATGAAACCAGTTTTAAAAGTGAAAGAGATGTAACAAATCTTCCTAACAAATGAATTCCATGAGATCTACGTACATACTCCTCCACCCAGGAACTGGAGCTTAATTTCCTCTCTTCTTGAGTGGAGGCTGGAATTAGAAATTTGCTTCCAAATAATAAAGCATGGAAACAAAAAATATAGTAACTTTACTATATTTCGCATCTGGCAGACTGTAACCTAAGTAATTAAGGTTAACATCACCAGTGATAAGTCACTTTGTTACTATTTATGCCTCATAAAATATAATGAGAAGCACACTTCACCAATGTGGTATTCTTCCCCAAAATCCATAACCCTTGTGTAATCATAAAAAAAAAACATAAGATAAATTAATATTGATGGTCATCCTACCAAATACATAATCAGTACTTTTTAAAATTGTCAAGGTCATGGAAAACAAAAATGTGTGAGACATTTTCAGACACCAGATGAAACTAAGGAGACATGGTCAACAAATATAAAATAATGTACAGGATTAGATTCTGGGAAAACAGATGAAATTTGAATAAAATCTGGAGTTTCGTTAATAGTAATGTACCAATCCTTGTTTTTTAATTTTGACAAATGTGCCGTGGTTATGGAAAATGTTAACATTAGAAGGAAGTGGGTGAAGGGTGCATAGGGACATTTTGTACTACTTTTTCAACATTTTTTTATATCTAATAATAATTGCAAATGTTTACAAAAGTAAGTGGGGGTAAACAAGATATGCAACACACATCGTAAAAAAGTTTGAGGTGACAATATTAATATATGACTAATTAGTCTTTAGAAAAAAGAATATTCACTGAGATAAGGTAGTAATTTCATACAGATAAAAAGATAAATGCATTAAGAAGACATGACAATCTAAATATACAATCACCCAATAATAGCTTCAGAATACGAGAAGCAATAATGAATAGAACTAATACAAGAAAGCAAAAAAAAGTAGTAGTAGTTAGCATAATAGTTTCATTTTCCTGCACAAGTTCACAATGGCAGTAGGTGATTTCAACATCCTTGTTCCAATGATTAATACGAAATAAATAAATAACAATATAAAAGAAAAAAACAACAGCACAACAAATCAACTTGATCTAACTTATATTATTAAATACTCTTCCCAACAACAGCAGAAAAAAATCCCCCCCCCCCCCAC
>NW_007730138.1:34472-75297 GCF_000696425.1 Galeopterus variegatus
AAAAAACCCCCCCCCCCCCCACAGTTCACATGAAACATTCATCACGAAGTGTTGGGCCATAAGCCAAATCTCAATAAATGTTAAAGGATTGAAACCATACAAAGTGTTTTCTTTGGCTATAACAGAACTAAATTAGAAATCAATAACCAAAAATGATTCTTGAATGTCCCCAAATGTTTAGAAATTAATTACCACACTTTTAAATAAATCATTGATCCAAAAGAAATCACAAGAAAATTTAGGAAATATTTTAAATTACATAAAAATGAAAACAGTGCATAACAATATGCTAAAACATTTAGTTAAATAGGAATGTAACTAAAACAGCATTTAGAGTGTAATTTCCAGCTTAAAACTGCTAAATTATAAAAGAAGAAAGGTCTAAAGGCAATGTCTTTTACACAAGAAACTAGAAAGAAATAATAATAAAACCAAAAGTAGGTTTGTAGAAGAAAATAATAAAGAGTGGAAAAGTAGTGACATAAAAAACAAACAATAGGGGAAAAAACAAACAAACAAAAAAAAACCCATGAGCTTCTCTTCAAAAGGATCAATACAATTGATCAACCTCTAGCATTACAGACCAAAAGAAGAAAAAGTCACATATTACAAATATCAAGATGAAATAGGGGACAATATTAGGGACAGTAAAAATGTAACAGGGGAATATTATTTAGGTCAATAAATTTAAAAACTTAGATCAAATTGACACATTCTAGTTAAAAAGACTGACAATACAAAGTGCTGGAGAGGGTATGGAAACTGTGGATTTCTCTTATATTGCAGGCGAGAATGCAAAATGGTACAGCTCTTTGAAAAACACTGTGGTGGTACCTTACAAAGTGAAGCACTCATCCCTCTGGGTTGAAGCGTGCTGGCAGCTAAGTGCTCACAGCTCAGTCCCTGCCTTGGGACTACCTGGGGGCAGAAGAGAGATGCTTCTCCCGGTGTCCTGACTCCTCCTTCCTAGAAGAAGATCTCATCCAATAACCTTCAAAGTAGAGATATAAATGTCTAGCCCCTCACTCTAACTTGGGTTACCTCTGAAGGGTCAACCAAGTCCAAAGCTGTCTGTAGGGTTGACTGAAGGCTTTGGTATGACTACATTGTGATTCAATTCCCCTTCTGCTCAGTCTTGTTTTCTTTGCTCCACTACAGTTGTTGTTCCCAAGAACATTCCCTAATTAGCTTTCTCCTGTAAATCTTCATCTCAAAAACAAACAAGCAAAAACCTCCCATTAAAAAAAAATCTCCATCTCAGATTCTATTTTGTGAGGAACTCAAATGGTGAAAAAGGCCCAAACTTGCTTGTTTGCATTGCTCTTGCTTAGCTGGACATCTCCTCTAAGGAAGTAGTTGCCTAAAATTTGTGTATGCTCCTCCATACTGCCCCATCACAATTGTAGCCTCACATATGGTTACAGTTCTCCTACATACAGTACTTATGTAGGAAGTACTTATATCTAGGAACGATTATGGATTCTTAAGTTAGGATGGTTTAAATTTATCATTTTTAAAGTGCTTAAATTTTCACCATTTTGGTGGGTGTGTAATGGTATCTCCTTAGGACTTTAATGTGCATTTTCCTGATGACTAATGCCATTCACTGCCTTTTCATATGTTTATTGAACTTCTAGGTATTATCTTCTTGAAATATCTGTTCTAATACATTGCCCATTTTCCTACAGGGCTCTCTGCCTTGTTCTTATTGAATTACAGGAGTTCTTTATATATTTTGGATATAAGTTCTTTGTCAAATATACTTATTTGTGATATATTCTCCCACTTTAGAGTATCTTTCTCATCTTCCAGGTGGTGTCTTCTTATGAATAAATGTTCTTAATTTTAATATAGTCCAAATTGATACAACTGCTTCAGAAAAATGTTTGGTGAAATAATATTAAAGTTAAACGTATGAATATTTCTAGGAATATACTCAGTTGAGATGTATCCATATGTCTATAAAAGCCATGTAGTAGAATTTTATAGGCAGACTATTGGTGTGAAGGTTAATTCTAGGTGTCAACTTGGTTAGATGAAGGAATGCTGAGAAACCTGGCAAAGCTGTCTTTTTAGGTGTGTCCATGAGGCTGTTTCCAGCAGAGATTAGTATGAGATCCTCAGTGGACTGGGTGGGAAGACCCACCCTCCCTCCATGTGGGTGGAACCATCCAATCTTCTGGGGGTCTGGAGAGAACAAAAGACAGAGGAAAGAGAAGAAGCCCTGTCTATCCACTGGAGCTGGCATAAACTCTTCTCTCCCGTCCGTGGACATCAGAGCCCAAGACTCTTCAGTTTGGGGTTCCAGAATTTACACCAAGGACACCATCGGCTTCCCTGGTTTTGAGGCTTTCGGACTTGGACTGAGACATGCTACCGACATCCAATTTATAGATGGCCTATTGTGGGACTTTTCTTCACAATCATGTGAGCTAATTCCCCTAATAAATCCTTCTCATGTAATTATAACATATCCTATTTATTCTGTCTCTCTGGAGAACCCTGACTAATACAATTGGTAATAGTCGACAGCTAAAAAACTAAAAATTCCTATTATCAGTAGACTGTTTAAATAAATTGTGGTATAGTCCCACAAGGGAATATTATGCAACAATGATAAAAAAATCTAAAATTACATCAAAAAATGGGGATGAATCTCGCAAACCAGCTGTAAAACAGAAGAAGCCCTACACGAGGGTATATGTACTATTCCACTTAAATATAGAACAAAAGCAGACAATATTTACCTGTGCTGTTAGACATCAGGATGGTGGTTATCCTTGGGAAAGAGCACAGGAGACTTCTGAAATTATGAAAATACTGTCTTTCTTGATCTCAATGCTGGGTGCTCTTTTTTTAAGTCATTGAGTACAGTTATGATACATATACTTACCAGTATACATGCATATTATACTACAATTATATAGACACAGTCTATACACCACATATATGTGCTATTTGTATATATATACCACCACTCTCGTTTTCTAGTTGAGTGTGAGGCCAAGAGCATGGGCTTTGTGCTGCCTTCATTCGGGTTGGATTTCTGGTTTCAATACTTAATCATTGAGTGACTCCAAACAGGTTGCCTCACCTCTCTGTGCTTCTCAATCATCTAAAATGTCCTGTTAAAAATATCTAACTCAAAACATTGCTTTAAGGATAAGTTTTAAAAATCTGGGCACATTCCCTAGCACCCCATCCAGCAACTAGTGGTTAATATCTCTTCCCTTCAGGTGATTTGAGGTGAGTGACTCAAGATCCAGCACCCTTTCTTACATGCTTTTCTGCTTCTCTGGTTATGTACAAACAAGATGTAGAGTGTTAGGTATGCCAGGGGTGTGAGGGACATGCTGCACAAGCCCTGTCCGCTTTCCAGGGAATCTGCCAATGGAGCTTCTGTGTTTCATAACCGGCAGGTTTGGAGATCCTGTGGCCCAGCAAGGAGGCAGAAGCTCTCCCTGGTGTCAATGGCAAAGCTGTGAGAGCACAGATGAGTAATCCTTTCTGGGAGGAAAGCAGATACAGCAGCCTGGAAAGCACACTTTCGGGGAGGTTGAGTAGGGCAGCATGCTTAGATGAGCAAGGACCACCATCCTGGGTATGTGATGCAAAGTCTCGGGAATGCATCCGAATCAAATCCAGTGGCCGTCCTTATGCTCTGCAGCCCTCTGAGCCCTGGCAGCTGTCATCGTGACTGATGCATGACACCCAGACCTTTGCTGACACTGTCCTTCCTTCTTATCTTTCACCCACTGCTAATCCTGTTTTCCACATACATGCAGATGGCACATAGGTCTACGGAACTGCTTGGGGGAAAAGCTCATCCACCAGGATACTTGTCCTAGTACTGCAATCTTCCACTTGTTCAGGAGACTGAGAGGAACTCTCAGCCCAGTAAAACACCACTTGCCTCTCTGCAGGAGTCCTTTCCTGTATCAGCCACTCTCCCTTGTGCCTGTAAAGGAGGGCCAGGCTCTTCAGAGTACATTCTTCACCAATAGGGAAGCTCCTTTTATGTCTTATAAAGCACCTTGATATCTAGTACTTCATTTGCTCCTCATGACAGCCCTCTGGGGGAGACAAAAAAAGGACATTATTTCCTTTTCACTGATGAGGGAAATGAGGTTCACAGTGGTCTCCTGAATTGCCCAAAGCTACATGGCAAAGTAAGTGGCTGTCAGAATTAGAACTCGAGTTCTAATTGAAAACTAGTTTTGCCTTTCACTGTGCTGGCCGTCTACCCCACAGTGCATTTCTATGGCTACTAATGTTTAGCGACATGTTCTTCCTTAATTCGTACTTGAGCCCAAAAGGCTATCAGCAAAAAAGAACTCTCTCCTATATTCACTATATTCCATGAAAATGAGGAAAAAGAATAGACAAATTAAATGAACAATCTGATATAGCCTTGAGGATGAATTTGAGTATCATCTCTAGAAAACTGTATCTAATATTCTCAACCTAGGATTGCCCTTCTCCTCTTTATGTTTCTGTAGCACCCTGTAAACACATTGACACTGTATTTAAATCATCTATTTATGCATTTGTCTCTTAGATGTAAGATACTTGAGTTCAAGGACAGTGTCTTACCAATCCTTGTATTTTCTGGTACCTGAACATGGTAAACAAAAATGTTTGACTTAATGGTTAAACTTAGTGGTTGATAGAATATAGGATAATGTAGTCAACAATATTGAGAGTGAAAAGGTATCTAAAGGCATTTTTGACCCTCATTTTACTGAGGAGGACCCTAAATTTAGAGGGTGAAGAGGACATATTCAATGTCAGAAAGAGTAAGATGCAGGAGCACGGTTATTCAAGTTCTCTGTCCTTCCAAGTCACCGTGTTCTGTAATATCTAAACCTAATGAAGCATGTCCCAAACTACATTGCTGGAAGAGGTCTACTGCTCCATAAGTAACTCTGAGCATTTCTTGCAAATCTTTACATGTCCTAGTTATTTAGACAATTGGTAGAGCCAGCTCTTTGGTTCAAGCTCTGCATTTCACAGCCACTTTTTGGGCTACTTCTCTTTTCCCCTTGGTGATTCCCCTCATCATGAACACTCACCTTCTGACATTCCCCAGCTATGCAACACGCTGTTCAAAAACATTTACTGAAGACATGGAGATAGCAGAAGGGAATTGCAAAGTCAGAATAGGAAAACTAAGTACTAGATATTAGACTACAATGCTTTCTGGAGTCTACCTGCCAAATCACATCAGAAGTGGTCTATGGCTGCCTATGTCCCTTCACAGCTGCTGGACTTTTTACACTGCTAGGGGCTGCTCTTCAGAGCTGCTTCTACCAAATCTTTTCCATGAGAGTCAGCCCCTTACCCTTAACTCTAGTCTTTAGTACTGCAAGAGGAAATCTAAAAGAAGCTTTTAATATAGAAAGGAAATATCTATGAGAATATATATTTCACTCCCCACTTCTATGATTCATTAAGCAAAATCTGTCAAGGCAGGTCTGAGGACTTTGTATTTGTATCTCTTCACCAGTTTTGGTTACACAAGGTATTTAAATGTGCATAACAAGAACATTCCACACAGTGAACTCTACCAGGAGAAAGAGTGATGTGCTTCAAAATAATTTTTACTTCCTTACTGAACACAGGAAGAAAATTCACGGTATGTTTAGAATACCCATTTTGTTCCAGTTTCCATTAATCAGACATTCAGATGTCCAGCCCTAGAGCACTTTCCCCAGAACTTGGGAGCTATCTGATCAAGTACAGATAGCCAATGACAAATATTTGCAATCCTTGTGTATTATTAACAACAATTAACATTTATTGAGGGGTGCTATATGCCAGGGATGGTGCTTAGCACATTACGTGCATTCTCTTCTTTAATCCTTCCAAAATCCTATTAAAAGGCACAATGATGCATTCTGGGTGTGGTTTAGGGTGTGGATGGCTGGGTGCCCAAATCCTACCATTCATTTTCTTCTTCTCCAGAGTTCCCAGCCAAAGAGCATATTCACTAAAGAATCAGCAGCCAAATGGAAAAGAAATTGCTGATATTATTAATGTCTGGGAAAGCCCACAAAGGAAAACTCTTATGAAATGGGATTGGAGAACACAGGTTAAGCCTGAGGCTTAGAAGAGTGGAGGTTTTGTAGGCAGAGCAGACCCAGTGTCCATTAGCCTGGGTTCCACTTGAATAGGGACTAGAACAAAGCACAGTGTGGTCAGCTTCCTAAAGAGATGCCAAGAGTGGAAAAAAGCATTCTGAAATCTGACTTAAAGATATTGCCGCTAAGCCCAATGGACTGAAGTTCTGACCAGTGAGATTACCATTTCTGCTCCCTAGGAGGGATCCAGTGAGGTCAGATAGGCAGAGCAATGTGATGTAAGGAAGGAAGCAGAGTTGTCCCTCACTATGGGTCAAAGCAAATTAGTGAGTACAGAGACACACTTGTGTTCCCTTCTCTATTTTACAAAGGAGGAAACCGAAGCTTAGTGAGATTAAATACACTGACCACTCTGATCTGGAAAGTGGTTTTCAAAAGCAGGCTCTCTGGCTCCAAATCCTTAACTCTTAACAGCTGCCTAATGATACCTGTTAATCTTTGACTCTTTTGCTATGTCCTAATAATAGGACCTTAACCCCTTCAATGTTCTCCCTCATTATTTCTAGGAACCTCCAAGGAATATCTCTCATTTGTGTTTGTGAATGTGGTTTGCCTTCATCCTGTCATATCTGTCACTGCTTTTCTTTTCTGCTCCAGCAGCTTTGGAGATGTTGCCACTCGTGAAGCTGCTGAAACATTATTTTCCATGGTCTCTGGAGACCTATTGGGCTTCCCTGAGATCCATTTTTACCTCTACTACCACCTACACACCACAGACCTCAAAAATTCCAGAGTCTCATATTAGAAATCTGGAGTCCTCCTGTACTGAATTCATGTTGGCTTCTGTGCAGAAGCAGGAATAATCCCTTTTTTGGGGGGGGGGGGGCAGACATGGGCTACAAGAAAGTGTCATAGCGTCCCTGAGCATTTTGGGGAAATCCATTTCTTCAGTCTATTTGCAGAACCAGATGCTGCCTGTGGCTGGGCTGGATGGATATGACTTCCATTTTTATTTCTGACGTCTTGAGCCAAATGTCCTTGAAATTTATTTCTTGTGCCACACCTAAATTTTAAGGTTTTTAAAGATGTTTCTGAATCCCAAAGACAGACCAGGTTTAATTCAATGAGTGAGCCTTATTAAATATTGAAAATTATTCCACTAATCTTTAGAGAGAGCTAACACACCCCACATTATTAATATGCAAGAAAAGGGAAAATAAATGTGAAGGGGCCATGTTGTCACTGGCCCTACAAGTACTTCCAGCTCTTCACACATCATACCGTGGGAGTGTATAAGAGGAAGTCATGGCGGTAGCACTTCTCTTGGATGTTTGTTGAGGACTGGACTTTATACTTCCCACATTTTCCTACTGCTCATTTCCCTCTGCTCTCTAATCATCTGGTTCTGTCTTTATCCTTACGATGCCAATGTGCTCAGGATGCCTCACTGGATAGATACCCCCTTATCCCAAGCACACACAATTGACTTTTACTCCATTTTCATCATACTTCTGAATTAGAAACCCCTCCTGTCAGTTTTGTCTTCATGTAGTAGACACAACCCTCATAGCCCTCAAACAGAAAAAAAAAAAATATTTATACACTTTTAGTGTTTGAATATTCATGTTTTTAATTGTTTGCTTATCCATAAACAAAAACCAAAAAAACTAAATCAACAGCCTAGATTTCTGGGGTATCAAAGCGGCATGACTTAGAAAAGAAATGATTTATTCAATAATTTCTTTCAATCCTCTCTTGCTAAGCACCTGCTCTATGTAAACTCTCACCATGTTATGTGATAATCAGATGATAGAGCTGAATAAGACACAGTACTTCAAAAGGTACTTACAGGGAAATAGACAATACACATACTTAATTCTGTTCATAATAATTTATTTTGACACTTAATATGTACCAATAACATGAATAGCTATAATTGAAAGCAGTGTGATATAAGGGCCATGAAAAGATATGAGCAAGTTGCTTATCCCAGCTGAGGCAATGAGGAAGGATTTGGGCATTTTTATTACATTTGGATACATGATGAGTAGGGAATGATGTTATTCCAAAAAGAAAAATGGCAAGACTCAAGTTCTGTGATTAGACAGTGACCCCTAAGAACCTATCAACATAATGGAGAATAGAATGGGAGACAGACAGGAGGCAAAGAGAGCAGCTGGAATTCTCTTTGACCTGCTTAGAGGCCATGTGGGCACGTGCAATCCTTGTGGCATAAGCCTATATAATAAAATAATATTTATTTCTTGCTTCCCTTTTATAAAATCCATTTTATCTCATGGTAGAAAATTTGAAAAACACTAAAAAATATAAAATTAATCCACAATACAACAATTAGAAACACAGCAGTTTATATTTTTGTCTATTTACTTTCTGTATATGTATGTAATTTATATTTTTGCAGGGTGAAGATCAAAATGCACATTTAATAGTGTTTTTAATCTTATATCATAAGCATTTATCGTACATGTTATTGCTTTAATTATCTCTTACAAAAAGATAGAAAATTAGGGCCGAGCCCGTGGTGCACTCGGGAGAGTGCAGCGCTGCGAGCCCAGCAGCGCTCCTGCCGCGGGTTCAGATCCTATATAGGGATGGCCGGTGCACTCACTGGCTGAGCGAGGTGTGGCTGGTCTCAAAAAGGACAAAAAAAAAAAAAAAGGAAAATTAAATAGAAAAATTTTCCTAGGTGATTATAATAGTTGAGCATGTTCTTAAAAGTTGAAAAATATAAAGGCATGAGGAAGAAAGCAAATTTCAGCTACAATACCACCATTTAGAGATGAGTGCTGATGAGTATCCTTCGAGTATATTTTAAGCATAAAAATACATTTAAAAAATTGGGATGATGAGGTATAAAATGATTTACAACCTTTTTGATTTTGCATAACAACTCATTGTGAACTTTTTTTTTGATAAAAATTATTTAGAAGTATTTTAAGTATTTCATAATATTACATCATATAGATATATTATCATTTATTCATGCCTGACTATGACTATAATTATTTATTCATGCTTCAGAGCCAAAACTATGATCAAAGGCAGTCTATTCCTTAATGCTTTTATTACAAATCAAGAAAGTAGCCAAGCATGAAAGATAGGGAGTTAGAAAGACACCAAAAAAATGAACTTGAGAAAAGCAGTAGAAAGAATTCAATGAAGATAAAACTAAATGCTGACGGATTGGGAAACAAAAAAAAAGAGAGACTTGATAAATAAATAGAGTTTGTAGCACTGCTCTTTGAAACTATCAATAAATTTGATCTTCAGCCTTGGACTGTGTGGATTCTTCTTCCAGCTCAACTGTTAACCGACTTGGGAGACTATACCCAGTCTGGCCTAATTCCTGGCCTTACTTATCTCATTCCATCCTGATGAATTTTTTTTTTTAAAGAATCCATAAATATGCAATTCATTTAATGGAGATTAAATTAATATAAAGAGCTTTTGCAAAATTAGGAAGTTGTTCTTTCTATTTAAAATATTTTGGCCTGGCCTAAAGTAAAATATGTCTTGGATAAGTCAAATTTCACATGTATTAAAAATATGTCTTAAAGTCCCAAGAATAGGTTCAGGAGTTATAGGCCTTTGCACAGGCTTCGACTTTTGGAAAGGGTCTAACGCCTCCTTCTTTGATTATTCTTATGAAGAGCAGAGGGAACAGATGAATATTCTTGTTTCACAGAGAAGGTAGCTGAAAGAGTGACTTAGTCAAGGTATTATAACAAGAGTGCAATGTCGAACTCCTGCGTTCATATTGCTTCTCCACACTGATTTCCCCATAGACTTGAGTGAGTTAATCTTTCTACCTTGATTTCTTCAATTTTAACATAAAACACTGAAGATGCTGTGCTTCCAAAAGACTCTGAAAGATAAAGAAATTACCCTTTTGAAGAGCAGTGACCAGTTTTTACGATTTTACTAAGAAGTTCGTCTAACTTCAAATCCTGCTTTTTAATTCTTTGCAGTCCTAGGCTGCTAAATTTATAAAATTAGTTTTGGACAGGACACTGAGAACTACATTTAGAACCATGAAGCTGGTCCATTGGTGTGATGTGATTTCTCGCCTCTTAGTGACTGCAGCTTATAAAAACTATATGCCAAAAAAATTGTAAAACCTAAACTAAATGGATAAGTTCCTGGACATTTATAACTTATCAAGACTGAATCATGAAGAAATAGAAAACCTGAACAGACCAATAGCAAATAAAAAGAAAATGTGAACAGATCAATAGCAAGTAACGAGTGTAATAAAAAGTCTTCCATCAATGAAAAGGACCAGATGGCTTCACTATCAAATTCTACCAAACATTTAAAGAAGAACTAATACCAGTTCTTCTCAAATTATTCCACAAAATTGAAGGGAAGAGAATTCTTCCAAATTCATTTCATGAGTCCAGCATTTCCCTAATACCAAAACCAGACAAGGACATAACAACCACCAAAAAAAAAAACAAAAACAAAACTACAGGTCAATATCCCTGATGAACATAGATATAAAAATCTTCCCAAGGTCAAGGGTTCAGACCCTCATACCGGCCAGCCACCAGAAATAAACAACAACAAAACATCAAAACCAAACCAAAACAAAAAATCCTCAACAAAATGCTGGAAAACTGAATCCAACAGTACCTCATAAAGATTATTCACTATGATTAAGTAGGAATCATCCTAGAGATTCAAGGATGGTTCAACATATCAACATACACAAATCTATAAACATGATATATCACACCATCAGAATGAAGGACAAAAACCATATGATCATCTCAATAGATGCAGAAAAAGCATTGATAAAATTCAACATCCCTTCATGATAAAAACTCAACAAATTTGTTATAGGAGAAATATACCTCAATATAATAAAAGTCATATGTAGCAAACCCCCAGCTAACATCTAAATAGGGAAAAACTGAAAGCTTTTTCTTTAAGATTTGGAACAAGACAAGAATGCCTACTTTTATTACTTTTATTTAACATAAATCTGAAAGTCCTAGCCAGAGCAATCAGGCAAGCAAAATAAATAAAAGACATCCAATAGAAGGATAGAAAGAAGTCAATGTCCCTGTTTGCAGATGACATAATCTTATATATAAAAAACCCAAAAGATTCCACCAAAAACCTATTAGAATTAATAAACAAATTCAATAAAGTTGCAGGATACAAAATTAACATACAAAAGTCAGTAGTAGCATTTTTATATGCCAATAGTGAGTTGTCTAAAAAAAAATCAAGAAATCACTCTTTTTTATGATAGCTATAAAAAAAAATGCCTGGGAATAAATTTAATCAAGGAGCTAAAAGATCTCTACAATGATATCTATAAAACATTGATGAAAGAAATGGAAGACACAAAAATGGATTGGAAGAATAAATGTTGTTAAAATGTCCATACTACCCAAAGTGATCTAGATTTAATGCAATTCTAGTCATAATACCAACGACATTCTTCACAGAAATAGAAAAAAAAAAGTTGTAAAATTCACTTGGAGCTACAGAAGACCCTGAATAGTCAAAACAATCTTGAGCACAAAGAACAAAGCAGATGGCATCACATTACCTGACTTCAAAACATACTACAAAGTTATGGTAACAAAAACAGCATAGTACTGTCATAAAAACAGACACATAGACTAATGGAACAGAATAGAAAGGCCTGAAATGAACCCACACATCTGCAGCCAATTGATTTTCAACGAGGGTGCCAAGTACACACAATGGAGAAAGAACAACCTGTTCAGTGAATGGTGCTGGAAAAACTGGATATCCACATGCAGAAGAATGAAACTAGATTTTTTATCTCTTACTATATACAAAAATTAACTCAAAATGGATTAAAGACTTAAACGAAAACCCCCAAACTACAAAACGCTTGAAGAAAACAGGGGAAAACTCCATGACATTGGTCTATGAAGGGATAAAACCTCAAAGCATTGGCAACAAAAGAAAATATAGACGAATGGAATTATATCAAACTAAAACAAAAACAACAAAAAAACCCCTTCTGCACAGCAAAAGAAACAATCAACAAGGCAAAGAGACAACCTACAGAATGGGAGAACATATTTCCAAACTATACATCTTATAAAGGGCTAATATCCAAAATATATAAGAAACTCAAACAACTCAACAGTAACAAAAAAGTAACCCAATTAAAAAATGGGCAAATGGGCTGGTTGGATAGCTCAATAGGTTAGAGTGTAGCCTTATAACACCAAGGTCATGGATTTGGATACCTGCACCAGCCAGCTTCCAAAAAAATAAAAAATGGGCAAATGACCTGAATAAACATTTCTCAAAAGATGGCATACAAATGGCCAAAAGATATATCAAAAAATGTTCAACATCACTAATCTTCAGGAAAATGAAAATCAAACCTACAGTGAGAAACCCCAGTCAGAATGGCTGCTATTAGGAAATCAACAGATAAGTATTGAAGAGGATGTGCAGAAAAGAGAACCCTTACACACTGCTAGTGGGAATGTAAATTAGTACAGTCATTATGGAAAACAGTATAAAGATTCTCAAAAAATTAAAAGTAGAACTACTATATGATCCAGCAATCCCACTATTTGATATATATCCAAAGAAAATTAAATCAGTCTCTTGAAGAGATATCTGCACTCCTATGTTAATTGCAGCACTATTCACAAAAGCCAAGATATGGAATCAACCTAAATGTACATCAAAGGATGAATGGATAAAGAAAATATGGTAGATATACACAATGAAATACTATTCAGCCATGAAAAAGAATAAAATCCTGTAATTTATGACAACATGCATGAACTTGAAGGGCATCATGTTAAGTGAAGTAAGCCAGGCACGGAAAGGCAAATACTACATGATCTCACTCATATGTGGCATCTAAAAAAATTGTTCTCATAAAAGTAATGAGTAAAATGGTGGGCATCAGAGGATGGGGAGGGTATGGGAGAAGGGAAAAAGGGTGAAATATTGGCCAATGGGTACAGAGCCATTGTTGGATAGGAAGAATAAATTCTAATGTTCAATTGCATAGTAAGATGAGTAGAGTTAATATTGTATTGTATATTTCAAGAAAAGGGCTAGAAATGAAGTTTTGAATGTTCTTATCACAAAGAAATGATAAATGTTTAAGATGCTGGATATACTAATTATCCTGATTTGATTATTACACAATCTATATGTGTATCGAAATATCACATTGTGCCCCATAAATATGTACAATTATTATATGTAAATTATAAATTGTAAAGAATGAGGGCATTTTCATGATATTTCTCCACAACCTGATTTGAATCTTCCTTATTGAGGTTATCCTTTGAGATCAGAAATTCTTCTCTGAGGAAAAGCAGTTATGCCTAAATTTTTCTTATGTTTAGCTGCAAGAAACTCATTTGTTCTTCAGTCAGTCATTCAGCAAACAGAACCACTTGCTTGATCAGACACTTCATTCGATGCTTTGCAAGATACAAAAATAAATAAGACATTGTTTCTGCCCTTTGGGCTTTAACAATTCATAAGCAAGGAACTAAATACAAAGCACATAAAAAGAAATATGGTTATCCAGAGAAAGGGTTACTCTGAATTGAACTGGGATGCTTCTTTGAGAACAGTGATAATTGAGCTGCATCCTGAAGAATGTAGGATTGTGGGAATTTTATGGGACGGGGAAGCTTTGTTCTATTTATCGTAGGCAATGAGGGGGCTTTAGATTCACGTCAAAACTTGTAACATGATACGAGGGTACTTCAAAAAGTCTGAGGAAAAATAGAACTAAAGATAACATGAATCTTTCCATGAACTTTTTGAGGACACCTTGTCCTGTGTTTTAGGAATATTATTCTGACAGGAAAGTTATAGCGACTAGGCAGAGAGAGGAGAGGCCAGACAGGAGTAACATTGTAGAGAGGCCTGTGAATCTCTGTGTCTAACAATCGCTAGCAAAAGGCGACTTTTTTTTTTTTTTTTTTTTTTTTTTCTTTTTTTGTTCTTTTTCCATAATGCCATCTCAGAAATGTGAAGCACAGTCTGCTGGCGTTAATTCGCCTTTATTTACCTTCTCTAAAATAGCTAGTAGGTTCTGTACAAATGATATCTTCTTGGCATATTAGATTGCTGAGACACTTTCTTCCCTCAATGGGTAAATAGGCTTGTCTGACTAAATCTGGAACATCTCCTTGCGTGACTGCAATAATGCTTTCCACAAAAGCCTTAGATTGGGCCATGTGCTTGTATCTTTGTAATTGTCATTCTTGTTGTAAGAAACTAGAAATGCGGCACTTGCTCTGGAACACATCCAACCCTCTGCTTAGCTGTGAGTTCATGCGGGAAAACATCCCCACCTATCCCCACGGAAAGACTGGAAGTTTATTTTGCTCCAAGACTGGAAGCAGACTAATGTTTGAGCAATTTAGATAAAATGGCTATTTTTACCCACGGTATCATTTGAAATTCTTTTTTTTTTTTTTTTAGTCATTTACAGGAAAATGGTTACAGTTTATTTTAGGAGTAACCAGTTTTATCATGAGTAGTATAGCATTTCTAAGTATAAATTAGTTTTTTTTTTGAAGTTTGAGCTATGCTCTTTTGTAAGTTTTCTTTGTGTGCTAGCCCCCAGTACTGTGTAATATTTAGTGATTGATTTTGCTATAACTCTGTGAGATCTAAATTTAGAAATGAGCATAATTAAGACAAAATAGAAATATTTTATTTTTTTGTTCATTCCAAAAGACATTTAATGAGCAACAGGTATGTTCCAGGCACCATACTAAATGCCAGATATGGAGTCAACATGGCCCTTGTTCTTTGGGAACTTACATTCTTATAGGAGCCTAAGGCAGGTACACAAATATCTCTACTATAATTCATAATGTTATGGGTGTCCATAAGCAAAATATTGGAGCACCGTAGAGACAACATTAATTACGTTAGAATAATACAAAAAAAATCACAGAGGATATGACATTTTATTTTATTTTATTTATTATTATTAGTTTTTTACATTCTAAGACGTTGCAGAGCAGTGAGGTAAGGAGAGGGTAGGGTATAGGGGGCAGTAGTAGGGTTGAGTGTGGCAGGGCTGGCCCACGGCCAGCTTCTTCACTGGCCTGGTTGCGGAGGGTGGGGGTATGTAGCTGAGGCCCTTGAACCTCACCTCCAGCTCAGGAGCCTGGGGGGCTTCTGATGGCAACCTGATCATTGCTGGGCTGGATGCAGACATCAGGGGGCCATGGTTGAGGCCCCCGGATCACCTCCGGCTCCAGCTGGAGAGCACGGGGACTTCTGCAAAGGCTTGGTCGTTGCTGGGCTGGATGCAGACACTGGGGGTGGGGGGAAATGGCTGAGGCCCTTGGACCTGTCCCCCTCCCCAGCTCAGGAGCCGGGGGGCTTCTGGCTCTTCTAGATTTTATAGGTGTTCTTTGGTAGTGTAAGGCCTTTACTGGTTAATATCAAACTTTGATCTGTGGGTGTTTTGTGTTTTCTTTCAGTTCTATGTTGGATTATTAGCTACCCCTACCACTTAAACTCTGCACTTGAACTAATTGGTTGTCCTTTGCTTACTTCTAAAATGGGGGAACTTCCTGTGGGGACTAGCGCTTGAGATCTGCAGTTGAGCTAAATTGCTGCTTTGCTGATTTCCCGGGGAAGGATTTTTGTGCAGCTCAGGTTTTAATTGTTGACCTTTTAAGCACTTCTGGGTCTTGTGAGGTCCAATAAACCCAGGTTGTGTGGAAATTCTGTCTGGGCCTGAGTCTTTTCAGTAAACTGTACCCCCTACAGCTGATTTCCCGGGGAAGGATTTTTGTGCAGCTCAGGTTTTAATTGTTGACCTTTTAAGCACTTCTGGGTCTTGTGAGGTCCAATAAACCCAGGTTGTGTGGAAATTCTGTCTGGGCCTGAGTCTTTTCAGTAAACTGTACCCCCTACAGTTCTCTATTACTGACCAGTCTCCACTGAGTGGTCCTGTGCTGATGGGAGGGCAAATCATCTGTCCATGCTGTGCCCCAGTGTTCCCCTGGTGGGCCCTTCTCCCCTGCTGCTTGTACTCCAAACACTTTCCATGGGACAGGCCACGTGCCAGTCCTTTGCAATGACTCACCGGACTCTGAGTGTTCCTTTTGTCAGTTGTCTGTGGCCCCTTGCTCATATGGGGGTCCACGGTGGTCAGTGGTCTTGCTGGCCTGAGGGCCACCAAGGTCCTCCTCTCCCTGCAGTCTGCAAGTAACTTTACACAAAGGGCACAGCTGTGATTTTTTGCCAGCTCTTGCTCCATGTGCTCACCAGGGCCAGCTTTGAAATGGCTGTGGCTTAAAACAGTTGGAGCAGTCCCTTCTTTCTCAAATCATGGCTTCTCCCACCTTCATAGTTCTCTCCTCCTCTTCTCCTGAGCTCTAGCAGCCCCAACTTGGCAGTCTTTGCCTTTTAATAGTTGTAAATTGGTTGATTGTGGGAGAGAGTGATGCTGGGAACCATCTATTCCACCATCTTGATTCTCCACCCGTCTTTTAGATGAGTTTAAGGAATGAGTGGGATTAAAATGAGAAGAAATGGAAAGAACATTCCAGAATGAAGAAACAGCATGTGTAAAGAAGTGAAAGCATAGTGTCTCTGGGAAGGCAGTGCAGGCAAGTAGAAAAAGCACAGAGACAGTTTGAGCCCTGCTCAATAATCTTATAGCCGAGAAACCCAACTTCTCTTGAAAACTGAGATAATGTCTATTCTGAAGTGTTATTCTTTAATTAGAGACTGTATGTAAAAGTACTTGGTACCTTGGGAATGCTTAATAGATATAGTCTAATATTATTCTAGAGGAACACGTGTTTCCTTGAGGTAGAGTATGGAATATGTGGATGGGAGTAGAGAGGAAACTGAGATCAGAAAGATAGGGTGGGACCAAATCATGTGAAAGTGACGCTAAGTAGTTTAGATTCTACTCTTAAGGAGCCAGTGACTTTTTAGCAGGTCTGAGCCATGGTCAGACTCATGCTCCAGAGAGGTCCACTTGGGACAAGTAGGAGAATAGATTGAGGTAGAGAGAAGCTAAGCATGGGCTGAAAGGCTATTGTAGTAATCCAGGTCAGAGAAGCTGAGCATTTGAACTCTGCATTGACTGTGAGCTAGACGGAGGGATTGGACCCACAAGAAGTGTAATGCACACGAAGGGATCAAATTGGCAGGGTGTGGGGACCACTAGAATGTGAGGGTGAAAAATGCCAAATTATCTCCAGTGAAACACTGCTGTCTAAAGTACAGATGACTTTGTTTCTTCTGTAGTAGCACAAATGCATATGCTTATTTGTCCAGCTGCTTGGAGTTGAAGAAAGCTAAATCCACATTGAGAGGAACATGGCTATTTTCTGCTGCTAAGTCATTCATAGGCACGTGGGAGTGTAGAAGGAATTTAATTGTGCCCTCTCCTAAACCTTTCGGTGTTTATTGACAGATCTTTGACTTCTTGGGAGAGGGATTTGAGTCATCTAGTAGATTCCATCCTTATTTTACAGGTCAAGAAACTAAATCCAGAAATGGGAAGTGACCTATCTAATGATGCGAGATTGTGCAGAGCACCAGAGGAAGGACTCAAATCCAGGGTTTTACATTTTCAGCCCATTGCACTCTTCTTTTTAGTGCCCTTGGTACAATAAATTGTTGAAGAATGAAGGCAGACATCAGTAGCAACTAAGGGGTGAGCATTAATTTTCTCCACTTCCATCTGCATAGAGATGAAATAAATTGTTTAGTTTTCATTTTAATGCTTAAATGACAATTGAAGGTCAATCAAATGGAGTTAAAACATCCTGAAGTTTATATGTAAATCAATAGTAAAAAATTAGTTGATTTATGAAGAAATCTACAGGGGCACATTGCTTGGGTAAAGTCAGGCAAAATGACTTTCAGTTTTCATTTTTTGATTACAAATTTATGGGGACTTATTTACAAAATGATGAACCACAGTCTACAAATTAAAATTAGCCCAGTGATCATTCTGCATGAAACAAAATGTTAATCCCCCCAAATTTGAGGTATAATTAGCAACAGAAATATTATTAAAACAACTTTAAGGTTAAAATCTTCTGCCCTTTACAGTGACTAATCATTTATCCTCTTTTTGCTTGGGAATATAATATTATACAAAACATAATTCCAAATTATTGATATTTATCTTTTTAAGGCCATTTAAAAATCATTTTGGATGTTAATCACTGGACATATTTTCCTGTTGTCTTTAATGGTGCAATTGAGAACCATTCCAGGGCCGGCCCGGTGGCGCACTGGATAGTGCGCCGCTTGGGAAGCGCGGCGGCGCTCCCGTCCGAGGGTTCGGATCCCCTGCCCTTTACAGTGACTAATCATTTATCCTCTTTTTGCTTGGGAATATAATATTATACAAAACATAATTCCAAATTATTGATATTTATCTTTTTAAGGCCATTTAAAAATCATTTTGGATGTTAATCACTGGACATATTTTCCTGTTGTCTTTAATGGTGCAATTGAGAACCATTCCAGGGCCGGCCCGGTGGCGCACTGGATAGTGCGCCGCTTGGGAAGCGCGGCGGCGCTTGCGCCCGAGGGTTCGGATCCCACATACAGACCGGTTCCCGCTCACTGGCTGAGCGAGGCGCGGGAGCAACACTGAGGGTTGCGATCCCGTTGCCGGTCCCCGGTCCGGTACGGGGGCAACACTGAGGGTTGTGATCCGTTGCCGGACACGGAAAAAGACAAAAGACAAAAAAAAAAAAAAAAAAAGAGAACCATTCCAGAATATCTGGATTGGGATTATTGTTATGAATATAGAACCACAGAATTTTAGACAAGGAAGTGTCCTTAGATATTATCTATTATTTGTAATCCATTATGAGATGAAATATATAGAGTGTGGTCATGAGAACTTCCAGGCGGATAGGGAGAATAAATACAAACCTACTGGGGGCCTCTAGTCTAAAAGTGCAGTTATATCTTATCCTCAGGAGGTGAAGAGTATTTAATGTAGAAGGAAGTTTAAAAAATGGGCCAACTCATAGAAGGAGAGAGTAGAACAGTGGTTTCCAGGGGCTGAGGGGTGGTAGAAATGGGGAAATGATGGTGAAAGGGTACAAACTTTCAGTTATAAGATGAACAAGTTCTGGGATCTAATATACAGGTGATAGATATGTTAATTGTATTGTAGTAATCATTACACAATGTATACATGTATCAATTTATAATATGTACACCTTGAACATATTCAATCTTTATATGTCAACTAAATATTTTAAAATTTAAAAATATTTTTAAAATAGGCCAAAGGCAAAATGCAATAAACATTGCTTTCTGGGTCAGAGAAGAAAGCAATTAACTAGGAAAAAAAGAGATCTGGGTTCGAATCCCAGTCGGTCACCACTCTGGGTTAAGTCTCTCAGCCTGTTGTAGTTGTTTTTCTTTGTTTCTTTGCTTCAGTTACCTAATTTTTTTATTATTATTTTAATTGATCAATATACATTCCCTTTGCCAATCTTGGTTACCTAATTGTTAACCAGGTAATCACTATGGATGTTCCTTTCAGGTCTGACCTATGATTGTAAGCAGAGTTCAAGACAGACTGAGTAGTGAGAGGCCCAATGTAACTCAGAAAATTAAACATTTAAATTCACTCTCATTTTAACTAGTTTTATATTTTAACAGGTGACATTTAATGAGCACTGCTAAGTGCCAGAGTGTATGAAAAGCATATTAAAAGTGCTTTGTTTGCTCATTAAAACTTTCGATTCTATGAAGTAGGTACTATTTGGTCTTAGCAACTTTTTCACATCATAGGATATTTTTGTCAGTATCTAATAGGAAATTTAAGCAGCCTTGCTAGCATTACTGTAAGCAGGATGTGAATCTGAGACTGCCATCTGAAAGCACTGCCAGAGCATCTCTCTTGACAAGAGCGAGCTCATTGGCCACACATGTGCCTGCCATGACCAATGATGCTCCTCCTGCCCACAGTTACCAGCATCACTAGGCTGGCAACAAGTCTTAGGAAGTTTACATCATCTCTATATTTTTGAAGTTACTAAATGTGAAAAATATCATGACCTCAATGTTCCCTTGCTGAGCCAGATTCATAGCATTACCACCACCTGCTCTTCCAAAGGTTTCCATTTAATGCAAGTTTAAAAATAAGGGCTCTGAACTCTCTCTTGCTTTCTTTAGAGTAAAGGTGTAAGTCTGGTTGGAGTGTTTAAGAAATTCCAGGGTGATGCAGTGGAAAGAACTTGTCTCAGCTCTACCACATGATCTTGGGCAAGTCAACTGCACAGACCTTTAATCCCTGCATCTCTAAAACAGACTGGTTGAATAAGACAATTTGGTAGGAGGAGAAGTGACAAGAATTGGATCATGTGTTGGCTTATTGATCTTAAAAACCACAGAAAACCTTTAAAAACTAAAATGTGCAATATTTGATAAACATATATCAGCTAATAAGCTGCTTAAAACAGGTAGTTTAAAACCTTTTAACTCTCCTTCCTTCCTTCCTTTATTTTTTACACCCAGGCACTACTCTAAGTGCTAGAGATGCAGTTGTGAATAAAGTGAACAAGGCCTCTGCTTTCTCAGAGCACATATTCTGGTGGGGAGGTGGGGAACAGAAACAAGTATCCCAATAAATAAGGTGCTAATGGGGACCACAAAAGGAATAAAATGGAAAAGCGGGTTTTAAAGGGTCTGGTCTTGAGTAAGGACTTTTAAATTTTACAGAGAGTGGTTAGGGTGAGTTTGTCTAAGGAAGAAACGTTTTGCAGAGATCTGAGTGAGGAAATGGAGTCAGCATTGCTCTGAGGGGAGAGTATGGCAGACAAAAGGCATAGCAGGTGCAAAGGGGCTGAAGAAAGCAAGGGCATAGCCCGTCCAAAGAACAGAAAGAACGTTAAGTGTCTGGAGCTGAGGGCACATGGCAGAGAGTGGAAGGAATGAGGTCAGAGAGGTGGCACCAGCCAGGCTATGCACAGCATCTTAAGGGCTTTGGTTTTTATTCCAAGTGCATTAGAAAGTCATTGAAGTGTTTTAAGTGGAGATATAATGGTTTCACATTTTTAAATTATTACTCTAACTGCAATGATTTTAGGAGGCAAGAGAAGCAGAAAGACAAGTTAGAAAAATGAAAAGAGCACCAGGATTCAGAGACTGGAAGTAACCAGAAGCTTATTGGAGGAAGTGGAATTTCAACACCAATCTGGTTTGAATGCCTCAAATACCAGGCAACCCATTGTCTTTTAAGACAGACTGCTCTACTTTTAGACAACTCTGTTTCTCAGAAACTAAATGCAACAGTCTATCATGATGTACAATAAGTTTTCAATGAGTGTTATTTCTTCCATTTTTGCCCTGTAGTGTTCACATATCAGTCCTACAACCATCCCTTGGGGTCACACAAAATGATTCAAAGACCTTAATTAAAATCCACTGAATGTATGGAAACTATACATCCCTATTTTTGTTCATTAGTCTAATTGTAGACAGTTTCATACCCAGTGACAGAACAACACCGTTACTTCTCCCCCATAGCCTAATTGCTGTAGGTATACAATTGTTATTATGCACATGCTAAAATTATGCTGTGATTAATGTGTTATTCTGTTTTGCCTATCTATAGTGAAAAGGGGCTGGGTGTTGGGTGCCTTAGGCTGGGTCAATCCTTTATCAATTACCAAGCCCTGCTAGTTGAGCAAACCCAAGAGGGTTGGCCTTAAGTAGTTTCAGTCACATGGTGACCATAAGACAGCTATTGCGAGGTGAAAAGCAGCCTGGTTCTAGACATAGGGAGGCAGATTGGGCTCTGGAAAGCAAGGGAGCCAGGCAAGAGGCCTGAGAAGTTGTCCCAGTTCCATGTAGCTGCAATGAAGCCATCTTGAGAGACCAGGTGTGCAATGGCTCAGGCTTACAATTTTTTGGAAATAATTATAATTGTCAGATATTCATACTATGTAAGCTAGACTTTTTTCTGCTTCTTGTCCTTTGTTCTTTTCCACCTTTAGTATTGGTAAAGGAATTTTTAAAATTCTATCTTAGCTCCTTTCAAGAGAACTAAGATATGGGGTATGAAAGTACATTTGTCCTAGAACATTAAAGGGAAAGCACTTTATCTCTGGGTTGTGACAATATAGGAGAAAGGATCAGCAGAAGTCCCCAAGGGCATGGTTGAACTCAAGGGGAGGGAATCCAGTGATCCTTTCCTATGCTCTTTTCCAGATTAAGGTTCTGCATTGATTCTTGCACCTTGTGTTTCATTTTAAAGAAGTGAGGACATTTCCCTTGTGTCCTCACCATCCTGGTCCCACTTCTCAAAAGATGCTGTAGTTCAGTTGTTTTCTGAGTGTGGTCTCCATCTTGGGATTGTAAGAAATGCAAATTCTTAGATCCCCGCCAGACCTTCTAAATGTGGCACTCTTGGGGTAGGTTTGAGCAACTTCTGTTAAACAAGAACCTCCAGGTGACTCTGATGCACATTAAAGTTCAAAAATCTCTGCTCAAATTGGTCCTAAAAATGAGGAATTCAGAAGAGTCCCACATTTCAGCTGAGAGGCAGAGCAGGAATCCCTGCTGCCTCCAGTGAGTTGGAGGTAAATCTAGGGGTAGAAGTCAATTCTCTGGGGTCCCAGTCATAAAGAACCATGATCTTAAAGGTAACTTTTAATGTTATCCTTCTTTTACTTTTGTAGGTTTACCAAGCTAAAAAGAATACAAAGGCACTTCAAAAAGTTCATGGAAAAATAGAATTGAAAGATAATATAAATCTTTCCATGAACTCTTTGAAGTACCCTTGTATATGAGTAATTTTATATTCAGAATTACAATTTAAGAGAGTAAGCAGAGATGTAGATGTAAATATGGGTACACAGATATTCATTGAAGGATTATTTATGACAAACGTTTAAAAAACTGGAAACAATCTAAATGATCAGCAGTGGGGAAAATGAATAATTTTATAATCTATCCTAACATTCTGATCCTGTACAGCTATTAACAATCATGTTTTTACATGATACATACGGATATGGACAAATACACATGCTATAAAAGTATAATATAAAACTGTATATTTATAATTATTCTGATGTTTTAAACAAAAGTAACTAGAGATGATATTAGTAGAATGAATGTGTGTTAAAAAAATTAAAGAGAATAAACCAACATTTTAAAGGTATTTATCACTAAGTAATAGTTTAATGATGACTTTTCCTTTTTATTTTTCTTTAATATTTCCTCAACTAATTTTTTAACTTTCTTATTCATGGGAGCCCTTTTGAGCATACCCATGTCTGTTTCTTATTTCAATATTACCATCATCTGCTAGATAAATTCGGGCAGCACAACCTCTCAGTGCCCTTAAATCTTCTATTTTCATCCGGGATATTAATCCATTAGTGTGAAGTGATTTATAAGCAGTATTAAGAACCATTATTAAATGATTATCAACTATGAAGTTTCTAGTCCAGTCATATGTTTCAGCAATATTAAATACCACAAGAGAGGAAGTTGGAACTTTATTTTTCAACAAATAAATCCCAAGTTGCTGTGTTTTTGCATATTTATTCTTCATTTATACAATAGTGACAGACAACTACTTTAGGGATTATCAAGAGCTTTCCTCTCATGATCCTCTAATCAATTTTTTTTTTCAACATGGCTTAGCCAAAGTTAAGGGGAATGTTTTGTTTTTATGACTTTCAAGACATACAATGTAAAATGGTTGTTAAACATCAAATAAGAATTACAATAATAGTAACAATGAATGTTTTTATTAGAAGAAATGCTGTTGTCTCTGGGTACACCTCATCCATGTACTTATAATCCTCATTAAAGAGAGAGAGAGAAAGACTGAACAAGAAAAAGACAACTGTAGGCTACTGGGAATAAATAAATTAATTCTAAAATTATTTACTGAGTGCGTACTGTATGGGAGGCACTTGCTAAACATTCATGTGAAAGCACATTGTGAAGTTCATAGTCTAACAGAGCCTAAAAAATCTTATTAGAGATTAGAGATTGGAACTCAAATAGAAGTAAGAAAAGAGATTAGACCAGAGAGAACTACAGGTCAATGAACATTCAGAAGAGGAATGCATATTTGCATTGAAGTTAGAAGTTTTGTTTTGAATTCTGTGTTGCGGAGGTCATGGAGAGAAGGTCCTTCTAAAAGAAGCATAAGCAAGGACTCTTGGGTGGAAAAGGATATCACACACATGAGAACACAAGTGGTTTTCTTTTGCTGGAGAATATATCCTCCCATAGAGTGTTATTTTGAGGTTTACCAAACTAAAACAGCTCATAGTAAGCCCTCAGTAAATAGTAACTTATGAGTATCACACGTGGAATAGATCTATTTTGAGGAGAAGAGGAATATAG
The DNA here is from genome assembly GCF_000696425.1 of Galeopterus variegatus. NCBI lineage: Eukaryota > Metazoa > Chordata > Mammalia > Dermoptera > Cynocephalidae > Galeopterus > Galeopterus variegatus. Next base: position 58,934 of record NW_007730138.1, read on the forward strand.
CCTGGCTTCCCTGAGAACTGCTTCTGCCCGTCCACACATCCCCACAAACCCCAAAGCAACCAACTAACAAAAAAATCCAACTCCCTATGCTTAGGTTCTCCTGCAGGGAGCACTGAGGAGTTTCCGTAGCCTATCACACACTGACATTTTCAGAAAATTTCTTACAATTGCTCTTTTTCTTCCACTTTCCCCTCTTTGTGATGTGGCTCACACTCTCAAGCATGAGCAGTTGCCTTTCTCCTCTGGAGCACACATTTCTCCCCAGGAAATATTCCCAGGGCACTCTGGTGAATGAAGTGTCCATTTTCTGTTAAAAATCAGAAAGTGGAAATGGGGACAGAGCAAAAGTTTCTCCTAAGATGTACTAGAAAGAACCCCAAGGGCTTTCACTGTGTGACTCGTTAAATCCTCCCATCTGAAAAGTGGAAGGGCTGAGACCCAAACCTACAATCTTATTCCAGAACACTTTTTTTTCCATGAATAATCTGCTTGGAAAATCAGGAGAGTGCAGTGTTAAGGAAGCTAAAAAAGGAATGAGGATTTGGGGGTAAATAATTCAACAGGGGGCCGACCTGGTGGCTCACTCAGGAGAGTGCGGCACTGGGAGCGCAGCGATGCTCCCGCCGCAGGTTCAGATCCTATATAGGGATGGCCGGTGTGCTCACTGGCTGAGCGCGGTGCAGACGACACCAAGCCATGGGTTGTGATCCCCTTACCGGTCACAAAAAGAAAAAAAAAAAAAAAAAAGAATTCAACAGGAAAATGCTGTAAGGAAGAAAAGAATTTGAAGATTGATTTTTTTAAGTCATTGATTATACTGATAGATGATAATCTATGACCTTCCAAAAATACAGTGATAAAGGAGGAAGTGTAATACAGGAGGCCAGCGAAAGAGCCCAGGATCATAGGTTTGATGGCTTTTCCAGGATTTCGAAGCTAAGAAAAGATTAGTTTGGCAGGACAGCAGCCTCAAGAAATGGTTTTCAATGTTGTTTTAAGATAGAAAAGAAGGTGTCTTCTTTATGAGCCAAGGGAAGAATTCAGTCCCTCTCAAGCAATGGTTCCCAGCTTTGGCTGTAAGTTAGAATCACCTGAGGAGATTTAAAAAACAATGCCCATGCCTACCCCAGATCCTCTTGTAATTGGTCTAGGGTGAAGCCTGGATTCAGGATGTTGCTAAAGCTCCCCAGATGATTCTAACGTGCAATCAGGCTTGAGAATCCTACTGTAAAGGAGTTGAAGAATCAAAGGAAAGTGGAAATAATGAAAAGAGCCAAATATTAATAAGCAAAATAACCAGGAATTTTCATATATTTATAGAAAATGTTGTGTATATCGAATATACCTATATAAACCAAAAATGCATGTTTTTATTTTTGTTTCAGTAGTATTTCTGGTGTTAAAATTGTTTAAAATAGGGGCTGGCCCGGTGGCGCACTGGATAGTGCGCCGCTTGGGAAGCGCGGCGGCGCTCCCGCCTGAGGGTTCGGATCCCGCATACGGACCGGTTCCCGCTCACTGGCTGAGCGAGGCGCGGGGGCAGCACCGAGGGTTGCGATCCCGTTGCCGGTCCCCAGTCTGGTACAGGGGCGACACTGAGGGTTGCGATCCGTTGCCGGACACGGAAAAAGACAAAAAAGACAAAAAAAAAAAAAATTGTTTAAAAGAAAATGTGACAAAACAGATGCTTTTGGGTAACTGTATATAGGTAAAGTTTTTTTTCTGTTCCTCTACATTTTTGGTTCTTTCAAAAACAGATTTAGAATGTGTTAATTTTATAATCAGGATACATATGTAGGACACAAAGCAAAAACCTGCATATTGAATCGATTTATCTATATTATATAAAAACATATACCTAAAATTACATGAAATTTTGAGAAATATTCATATAATAAAAAATCTTTTTAACATAATAACAATTCAGACTTGAAAATTTTACCATTGACTTTAAATATCATTTGCCTTTGTCAATAAATTGTCAAGCTAGGGCTCATACCCTTCAAACCAGTTTTACAGACTGGGTCACCAGACGCCTCATGTGGAGGTCACAAGCTAGGTAATTGGGAAAGATACCAGGAGCCATTAGCAGAGTTGACTCTGAAAGGAGCTCAGTCCCCATTTTCCTCCAGCAGCAGCAGCAGGTGCTGCTTACAGCAATGTAGGGAAAATATAAGAAAATGGTCAGGGCCCTTCAGATGTTCAGAATCTTGCTGAGCATTTTATGTAAATATTCATGTGCTTCCAGGTGCTCCTTGGTTACTGTCTAATGTAAATTGTACATGTGCACCCCGGTGTCCTGGGTTGTTATGGACTTAAGTATAAAGGATGAGTGGCTCTGATCCATAGCACCCCCCACCCACGGGATACCCCCGGGGGAGCCACAGGGAGGCCATTACTGCTGCTGGAGGATGTTGCTGCAAGCTGTTGTTGCCAGTGCCCCCTGCCCCTGAAATGCCCCCAGGGGGGCCACAGGGAGGCTGCCACAGCCTCCTGCTGCTGCTGCTGCCTCTTCTATAAGCCACTGCTGCCACTGCCAAGGAAGCTGAGGAATGATCTGGTGTTTTCTGCCAACAGCTCCCAGGATCTTTCCCAGTTACCTAGAGCATGGACCTGCGTGTGAGGGGTCTGGTGACCCATCCTGGCATGTGAGGGGTCTGGTGACAGTTTGTACAATGGGTTTGAAGGGTCTGAGCCCTAGCCCTGATGATACAAATGGAAACAATATAACTAAAATAATGAAACATTTTGGCCTTAGTTATGAATTGCTTTAACAATACAATTGGTGTAGCCATACAATTAGCATAGGAACTTAGCCCTAACCTGACAAGCAGCCTTCAGCAGATCAGCAGCAGCAGCAGCAGTGGTGACCTCCCGGAGCATCCCGGGGACCCTGGCGGCAGCAGCAGCAGCAGCTTGCAGCAACAGCCGCCAGTAGCAGTAGCGGCCACCCCATAGCCCCCGGAGCATCCTGGGGGTGGGGAACACTGTGGATCAGAGTCATTTGTCCTTTATACTTAAGTCCAATAACCCAGAAACACCTGGGTGTGAGTCAGACAACCCAGGAACACCTGGGTGCACATGCTCAATTACATCAAATGCTCAGCAAGATTCTGAACATTTGAGGGATCCTGACCATTTTACCTTCACTTTCTCTACACACATGGTCACCAAATGCTAGTGACCATTGAGTATTTTGCATTCTCTTCACTCTCTACAGTTCCTGGAGGAAGATACTTTTATTAGGTCCACTTTACAAGAAAAGAAACAAAGGCACAGATGAGCTTATTGCCCAAGATCAAGAGCTACAAAATAGCAGAGGTAAGATAGGATCTCAGTTTTACTCTAGGGTCCATAGAGTATGCTATACTACCTGGAGCTAATGCACCCGCTTGATTTTTGGAAGCCTTCAGAGCACATATGGAGATCACCTTTCATTCCATCAGGAAGCCTTGCCAATTTATTTTAATGGCAAGGCGGGGACCTAAGCTATTTTACCTGAAAAGCTCCTTTCCTGAAATAATCATTAAAAAAAAAAACAACCCTCAAATGTACAATAATTAATAAATCAAACCAATCACACATTGAATGTTGAGTGTAGAGAGTTAAGGGTTATTTTCCACTTAAATAACAACAATCCTAGGAGGTAGTGTTTATCAGTCCTCATTAGCCCGCACTTAAGTTTAATAGCCATTAGTGACAACAGAGATAAATTTTATAGGTGCTAATTGACCCTGTAGGAAGCCTTTGAAGCTCTCCCACTAGCTTAGGAGTTGTTCTTTGAAGTCTTGTTTTAGCTAAAGTGCCCCTGCAAAGACCTCGGAAAAATGTACATTACAGAAATAAATGCAGGTACCAAATCTTTGCACTATATGACTAATTGTAAAACTGTGGTTTAGTAACTGTGACCAAAATAAACCTGACCAGTACTTGACCATAAAAGAATCCCCAAATTGCTCTGAAATTTTTCTGACATATTTAAGATTTTGAATGTGTTACCACTCTATTTTCATAACATTAGGAAGAGTGGAGAAAACAGCCTACATATTCATAGTGCTATACAGCTTTCACAACTCATTTGATCCATTTAAAAAACCCCTAAGTAATCTGAACCTCAGAGGGGTAAAGTAACTTGCTCAAGGTTACAGGGCCAATGAATAGGCAAATTGGAACTCAATCAGACAACTAGCACAAAATATCTTTCACTACACCATAGCTGGCTCGTGCATTTACTCTATGGCTGACTTGGAGAAGTTGAAGCAGAACAAGTAGGAAAAGAAGACAAAGTCTAGTCATGGATGGTATAAGAAGAAAGTGAAGAGTATTTAAAAAGTACACTAGTCCTGAGCATTTACATTTTAGTTAAGCTCCATGTTGACTAATACCTAATCAAAAGCCAGGCATAACAAGAACAGAAAAAATCATATGCAAGAATCTGTAATTTGACCTCAGGAATTTTTCCAACCTTGTTTTCCACCCACTTGCTTCCACCCTTTTTCATCACTGGCTCTCCATGGTCGCCACATCATCTAGAAGGTGTGAATTTGGGACATGGCAAAAGAAGCAGTCTTAGGGAGGCTGGAATGCTAAGCAAGTCACAAAGAAAGTAAATCGGGCACAAGGACTCTGACAGTGACTCAGGTTACGGTGGCAACTGGGTGTCAAGACAAGACAGAAACCAAGTTATTAACACAAGGGCACAATGTTGGGGTTAGACTGGCAACAAGTGTCATTGAAGTAATACCCCAGAAAATTGAACTAGGTCCGAGGCATCTACATGGCTAGGGTTAGGACTGATTCTAGATCTCTGTGCCAGGTTGGGTCTATACATTGTACGTAGGGGGGCTACTGCAGGAAGCTGTGACAGGAGAGGCAAGCAGGTGAATGCAATGCCATCAAGGCAGGCTTCACATTACAGGGCGATCTTTCCTCCTGCAAATGTCCTCATCATCTACACAATAAAATAATCATTCATTACATGAAAAGTGATTCTTTTCTAAAACTTTTCTTGTAGGGGTTCCAAATATAATCTGACATTTCAATTTAGCATTACTAATATAAAATAGTGGAAGTGCCTGAGCGAAAAAGTGGGAAGAGGTGAGCTCCTTCTAGCTGCAGGGGTGACCAGCTGTCCCTCATTTTCATAGTAGGTAGAGCCAAATCATGTGATCTCAAACACTAGCTTCACAAATATGCTGTACCTATAGAAATATTTTTTATATGTCAAGGTTATCTGGATTGCCAGGTTTCTGAGGATAATAAGATACTGCTCTTCAGATTCAAAGAAGTTCACTCTTTAGTGGGAGAATGAGCATTCTTGGTAACTACAAGAAAACTAGGAAAAAAGGAGGAAACTACGAGGGTGGAAAGGATAGGGAAAAGAGATGGCCAGCTTAACAGTAGTTAACCTGCCAAAGATTCCATACTGGCAACTGAGTGTTATGATAGGAGAGGTTTAAAGTACTTTCCCAGCAGAATGATCACCAGTAGAAAGTCTTCTAAAGGTAAAGTAGGGTGGGCTCGATGGAAGATGAAACTTTGGAATTATGTGGAATTGACTTTGCCAAGGGGAAAGAAATTGTTTGATTTCATCATAACTATGCCTGAAACCAGGAGAATGGAGTAGACGCCCCTTACAGCAAATTCCACTTGCCTGATTTTATATGTAAAATCCCTCCCCTTTTATCCTTCAGAACATTGGAAAGCTTTCAAAAGACAAGTAATCTTAGCACATTCTGTGTCTTTTGAGAACCGTGGATGAAAGGGGCACATAAATTTCTGTTATTATTACTTACGTGCAGTGCAGTAATTTTAGTTGGATTTCCCTGACACACCTTCCCCTTTGTAATATTTTTCAGGGAGTATACATATGTGTGAGTGTGAGGTGTGTGTGAGTGTGTGTGTCTAAATGGCTTTGACCCTAGGGCTCTCTTTGATTTATAGGCAGCTCTGTAAGTTACGCTGGGGAGGTTTCAGAGCCTGTTTGTTCTGGCATCCCAATAAAGCCTTGCTTCCCATGGCAACTCCAGCCTACGAAGCAAGGCCTGAGGGAAAACACAGTATTCATTGCCAGAATGAGGCAAGAACACTTTTGGGGTGCTATTTTGTTGGGTGGTGTAGTATTTCTCAAGCAATCTCACTCATGGAAAATGAAAAAACTTCAGGGTCTGAATATTACCATAGGAAGCAGCAATCTCAGTTTTCCTCAACCAAGTTGAGTGATTCTGTGAAATTTTATTTTGTTTGGGGGCTTTTTAGTTTGCCATGTGCACAGTGGCAAATTTGTGAGGCATGGCCCCAAAGAGTAGGTCCAACATTTGTGCAGCCCCTTCCAGACATTCTTTCCATTTATATTCTAGAGTTCAAAGTTTAATTTAAAATAAATCGTCAACTGTTGTTGATGCTCTCCCCTGCAGCTCCCCCTACCCCCACTTGCTTTCAGAAGGAATCTGTCCTTCTCGTCCTTGGATACACATCAGAATCACCCCCTGGGGTATTTTCAAAAAATACCAATGTCCAGACCCACCTACCACCAGAGATTCTAATTAATGGGTGTGTGGGGCAGGGCTTGGGCATCAATACTTTTCAAAGGTTATCAGCGTATTTTAACTTGCAGTGAATGTCAAGCACCATTGATCTGGTCCAACTCTTTAGAGACCCTGAGAGGGGAAATAACTTCCTTAAGGTCATTAAGCAAATAGGTTATCTTTCAACCACATGTGTTTTCTCATTGTTGATTACAATGCCTATGCATAGTTAACTGTGCTCTGTTGTTACCTAAATAATTTTCATGCTATACACATAGTAAATGAGGTACTCCATGGCGAGTGGCTCCCAAAATACGGAGCACTGATTTTCATTGCTTTTTGCACCAAACCAGAATCTATGAGTTTACCATAAGGAGTGTGGCTTTGCCTGGGGGAGGAGGAAAAACACTGTGGAGGTAGACCATACTGCCACATCCTTCTACTTTAAGGACATCTCCTGATGACATGTGTCTTCTATATTGGAAACCGGACTTATTACTGTGGTAAAGAGCACTCCTGGGTATTTTAGTTGATTCATCCTTAGTATGGGCTGGGGATGAAAATTCTCTAGTGGGCTCTGTATACTCCTGCCCTCACTTCTTGATGGTTCAGGTAGGGGGTGTGTGTGTCTCACAAAGTGTGGGACTTCGGCAACTCTCTAAGCAAACTAGTTTAGAATGATGCTGACCTTTCTTCAAGAGCTCTCAGCTTATCAGCATGTGTTTGTGTTTGAAGCCCAGAAACAATGACACATTTTAGTTTTGTTGTTGCTTCTGTGTGACTTTCTCTAAGATATAGAATCATTTTTTGGCAATGACTTCTACTTTTTTGATGTATCTTAATGCTTTTCTATTAAAAGAATTTTTTTTCAATACTGGAAACCATTACACAGTATCTAGATGTAAATTCTTATATGTTTTCCTCTGATTTTTTTCTTTTATTAAAAAGTCAATAAATCATTTAGCTAAAATTCCTGTTAATGTAAAATGAATAAATTTGGTTTAAATTAATTTGGTTTAAATTAAGAGTTTGTAATACTCATCACACACACACACACACACACACACACACACACACGAATAAAAATGTGGTTTTCTGGGACTATAATTGTGCTCATATCAGGAGCGACAGCTATGACTCTCCAGGAGCTCTTTGCTTCTAAAATGAAACAGATTGAGAGTACAGGATGGGTGAAGCAGAAGTCTCAATAAGAGAGGATTCTCATTAACACTTGGCTTCTTGCTGCCTCCATCCGTGCTGTTCCCCTTCCTCCCACGAATGCATACCTTCACCAACAAAAGAAGGAGCCTCTGGGAATTTCTACACTTGTAGCTATTGTCTCCATCTCTCTTTAGCCCAATCTTTTGCCTTCTGTATCCAAATAACTGGTATATATTCGTATACAAAGAGATGAATATTTTTTGAGTTATGCCAGTTTCCTATCTCACTGAATGGTAGAGCTAGAAATACTTAGATAAAATGTAGTATAAAATCTCTGCTCTTTCCCTACCCTACCATCTTCTACCATTTCACAGATGAAGTCATTGAGGCTCAGGAAAGTTAAGTGATTTGCCCACAGTTACACGATAATATTAAATAGAAAGGTTGGGTGAAAAACTAGCACTCAAAATTCTCATTTTAGGATTTCTATTCATTTTGTCCTACAAAATAAAATAAATCATAATATAAAATTAATTAAATGTTAAAGCAATAGTTATAGTATGCTCTTAGGGATACTCTTATGTGCATAACACATGTATATTAACCTATGTACATAAATGCACTTGTTTATTTTTTGATTATCCACACTAACAAAGGCAATAATCACTTTGATAATCATCAGTCATTGAGAGTAGAACAACGAAGAGCATCAGAGCTTGAAGGCACATTCAATATCGCTGCTCCAACACTCCTACTAAAAGGGAAACAGACCTACAGAAGGCAAGTGAATTCTCACAATCACTCAGATGGTAGAGAAGGCTCCATACTGTGAGCATTTAATCTCATTTTATTTTAGGCTTAATATTTTCAGAATTCCTGATAAATATGGTTAACATTGTAAATACCAAGTATAACACAAGAGAAAAAGAGAAAACTAACAAAAGTTTAAAAGTATGATTTGAGCTCTCTTAGTGATTTCTGACAAACATCCTCCTTTCTCTGCTTGTCAACTCTACCAGCTATCAAATATGGCACTAGAGTAGAGAACTTTTATGGCTCTGTCTTTTGCTAGAAGACTTTCTTTCCTATGAAACTAGCAGCTCTGAGGACCAATCTAGTTGAATGTGACTACGGAATGGAGAAAGAGGGAACTCCATATTAAGGCATGCCCCACCTCAAAGGTGTTTTTTGCTAGGTTGAGAAGGGCTACGGAACAACATAACTGGGAACAGATGTAATCCCTCATGTCTGTGGAAGTGTATGGACTTTCCCCTTTGCTTCTTGGTATAGCCATACATGAGTCTCCAAAGTATAGGAAAGAGAAATAAAGAACAAGAGAAGCTGCCGAGGTTAAAAAAAATCTTACACATCATACACATAATCATTTTTTGGTGAATATTTTGTTTCCCTAAAAGGAAGGCATGCTAGGAGAGGCCTCTGTGTGATAGCCTCTTGGGAGGAAAAGGGCTAAACAAATGCAGTTTCCAGATTATAAATAACCTGGAGACAGCATTCTTACAACCTTAATTTATCACAACTGACAAGAAAATACTTTCTAATCTTCATTTCAGGGTGACTTGGACCCACAGCTCTTGAGAAAGGAAGGCGGGTGCAATCTAGTCTGGGTGACTGGTTCTTCCAGGGGTTTCAAGTGGCTCCAGGGGAGAAAGTGCAATGACAGAAGCTGCAACCATGGTGACAGCGCCCTCTGAGCTTACACTTTCTAATGCGTTCTGAAGGGAATGGCCCCCCAGGTGATCTGCAGAGCAACTTTGGCGGTAAAAATGTCCCTTTCATGCTGCTATTCTTTCTGGCACAGATGAAAATGCACTTATAAACTCTGAATACAAATAAGATACCCTTGCATCGGTTCCCTCTCTTTAGAGACTATCAATTTGATTCAGTCAATTCAGTGTTCCTACCAATTCAAGGAATTGCATTTTTGATATCCTGAATACCGAGGATAGGAAAAATAGGTGATTTTTACTCCCAAGAACTAGAAGAGTTTTTGACTTAGGAAGCCAAACTCATCTCCCCGTTGTAGATGGGAGGGTAAGTGTAGGTGTTTGCTTTACATTAGGATGACAAGTCCTGCATACCTTTCCAAGGCGAGGTCCGGGTGTACTGGGGTGTGTCCTGGAGGAAGTCAATGTTCAGAGCTTTATTTTTTGTGTGTGAGCTATTCAGTTAATTATACCTGTGCGACTAACTCACTTTTTATTATCACTCTTATTCATTTTAATATCCCCTTCCTTTGGCTAAGCCTAGAGAAAAGATTCATTTATTATTTAAACAGCTTCAAATTTACGATGCCCTATTAGTTTGCAAAGCTGGAGACTCCACTGTAAAAGCATTGTGATAATACTCAGGGAAGAAGAGCTCTAATCCAGCTTCTAGCTCGGGGCAGAGGAGCTTTGGAATTGCTCAGAATTTAAAGGCACTTCACTGACTTGAGGGAAGAAAAGGATAAAACAGGGCAGGAAGGTGGGGGGAGGAGGACTGGGGACCAGGAGCAAGATCAAAGGAATGAGGCTGACAGTGCATATGTGTCTGTTCAGTTTTAAATTGGTAAGTAGAATAACAGATTATACATTGACATCCCGAGAACAGCAGCTGTCAAAACTGTCAGTCAGCAGGAGATTGATTCCTTTCAATTACTTGTTGAACTAAGAAGTTAAGAGACAGAAAAGATCTATGAGGCCATCCAGTTCACTTCAAATGCCTCTGCTTTGGCAAATTTATTTGTTAAAATCAGTGTCTGAGGGCAAAATAAAAGTTTATTATTATTTTGTGTTGACACAATAGAAAAGATGAGGAAGGACAACATCTACTCATTCATTCCATCATTCCACTCATTCATTCAACAGTCTTCCATCCCACCCCCACTTACTCTGTGCCAGGCCAGGTTCCATGTTCTGATAATACATAGATTCACTAAGTGCTAACTGCTAGTGATTCAAAATCAGTGAGACACAATCTCTGTCCTCGAGGAGCTTACCGTCTTCTATGGGAATCCACTCTGCAAGCCAGCAGGGCAAACACACTGTGATGGGTGCACTCACTCAAGAGCTGTGTACCAGGGACTGAAGTGAGACGAAAGAGAATGAGGTGATCACATCTCAGGCTATTCAAAGAAGCCACCCCTCTCCAAAGTTAAAGCTGCTGAACTGGATTTTAGAGGAAGAGGAGAAACAAGCTTCCTGTTTCTTTCTCAGGCCAGGGTCAGAGCTTTCTCATTACCTTCAAGCCAAAAGGCACAAAAGAACTAGCATCTCACTTTGTCATTACCTCAGAGGTTGAAGTCATTAAAAAGTAGTCTAGCTTCATCACAATCCCTTGAGAAACTTTAGGAAATACACATTCGCGTACTACAATCTTTCAGGTTCTGTGTCGGAAGATCCAAGGGAGAATCTGTAATTTTATGTACTTCAGAAAGTAATTCTGATGTGTGGCCATTATTAGGAATCCCTGTAAAGCAGTTATTCTCAAAAGGTGGTATCTGGAACAGCAGCATCACCATCACCTGGGAGCCTGTTAGAAATGCCAATTCTTGGGCACCACCCCACATCCATCAAATCAGAAATTCTGGGGGTAAGGTCCAGTAACCTACATTTTTAACAAGGCTTCTAGGTGATTCTGATGCAGGTTACAGATTGGAAACCACTTCTCTAGCACCCAACTGGTTCACCATGGTCACTCACATGGTGACTGAGAAGAGTTTACCAAAGGAACTGCTTGTATGAGTGTGGGCAGGGTGAGGAGGACCAACAAGGGATGAAGCAGCCCAGGAACATCTGAAGTGGTGACCCTCCTGGTCCCAACGGGGCACAGGAAGAAGGGTTATGTAACAAAACCTGCCACTGTCTGACTTTTATAGATGTGGGGAGGCAATGGTAAAATAAATATGCAACATGTTCTCTTTCCTGCCCTCAACCTCTTACCTGTGTCTTCCATTTTGCAAACCCAATCAGAAGATGAAGGGCAAATGTATATCCAGGTGATAAAGTCTGAGGAGATCAATTCCCCTGACCACGGAATAGGGCAGAGAACTGCAGAGAATGGACTGGACAGAGGAGCAGAAAGTAAACCATGAAAAGCATATAACAGAACCTCCTAGATTTTCCTCCCCTCCAACTTAACCGCTCAAATATTTTTAAAAATTTTAAATGACCTCTATTGTGTCTATCTCCTGAAGCTGCTCAATCTGCACAAACTTTGTTAACAGGAAACTCACTAATGCTGAAAAAGAGCCAAAAATCTTTCTTGTTGTCATTTGTAACATAGTTCCATATTCTGTTCCTTCTAAATGGATGGAAATCTTTCTGCTCTTTGGCTATTTGAAGATTCCTACCTTATTCCATCAATATCATTTATTTTTTTAGGTTAAATATCTGTTATTTCTTTTACTGTTTTTTCTCTGACTAGGTTTGGAATATCTACAAGTCTTGTTACCTGTTTACAGTACAATTTCCTGTATTCCTCTAGTTAGAACACTAGTCTTCTTTATATCACCATCAGGAATCAGACAAGACCAGTAAGCACTTGTCCATCACCTGCTGCATGTCAGGCTGTGTGCTTAAACAAATGAGGGAGTTTCAGAGGCCCTGACGTCAGACACCTCACTGAAATGTTTCTAACTTATATCTTGCTTCTTGAAGAACTATATAAATTTTGATTTGCGTTATTTCACATATCTTTATATAGTAACTAACATTATGTCCATATTTTACCTGGGGGCTGCAAGACAAAACAAGGTACTATCTTGCTAAGGTCCTCAGGTAAATGGAGGAATAACCCTGAGTTCCATGTCTGATGATTCCGGTTTTTTCGACTGTGGTTCCAAAACACGAATTGTAAAAAAAAAAAAAAAAAAAACAAATAAGTGCATTTTCTTTGGGGAAGAGAAAGACTACATGGTGCTGTCTTATATCTTGATTCCTATACCTTTTGTAAGCCTGTACCTCAACTTCTGTGCCACTAAAATAGGGAAGATTAATCTCTACTTTCTTCACAAAGTTTGAAAATGAACTAATTTGTATTCTGAAAAGTCCAAAATACCTTTAAAATTATGTGAAAAGATGTAATTCATCATTTTAATAATGATGAATTCAGGATCTGAGGGCCGAAAGGCTTTGGCGAACTTTTAGTCCAGCTGTCCTCAAATTTTAGCATGCATCAGAATCACCTGAAGGACTTCAAAAACAGATTTCAGGCCTCATTCCCAGCATTTTTAATTCAGTAGGTAAGTGGTGGGACCTGAGTATTTGCATTTCTAGCAAATTCCCAGGTGATGCTGATGCTGGTAGCCTGAGAACCATACTTTGAGAATCACTGATCTAGTCCATCCCCTTTACTTTAAAGATGAAATCACTGAAGCTCAGAATAACAAAGAAACTTGTCTAAGTCAACAGGGCCATGACCAAGACCTGAGTCTTCCATTTTTCATTTTAGAGCTTCCTCTGTTACAGAACTGCTTTGCTTTTCTGAATGGCCACTTGGATCAGGTTACTCATATCAGCTATAAGTCACTGGCAGTATCAAGTCACTATCTTCGCCTCCAACCCACCCCAAATAAACACACAATTAATGAAAGACTGTGGTTTCACTACACAAAAAAAGGCATGAAAACAAGTCCCCTGAATGTCCTTTTAACCAGATCCTAAAGAGAAAAAAACTGGAGCCAATACAATTTTTCTTTAAATTTCAATGAAGGACTAGTATGGCTTACTTAATTCACTCATGCCCAACGGCAGATGTTTGAAAATTGCTTGGGAACTTTGAGAAATTCATTTAATCTGTGTGTTTCTGTTCTCTCAATCTGTAAAAAAGGGTTGTCTGTATTGTGCCTCATGTGCAAATCTGTGTGTGGTGAGGTTTAGTGGGTAAGTGACTGCAGAACATGTTGCAGATGGATGTGTTATGGAGGAATGCTTAATATCAAAGTGAGATGTCATTTTCTTTCACTCTGCATCTGCAGTTTGTAAAACAAATGCTTCTAAATTCACAGTATTTTTCTCACATGTACTATTTTTTCCAGGGTGATATTTTCCCAAAGACTCATGCTGACTTAAGCTTCTGGAACCTTGTGGGTAGATCTGTTAAATTAAAGACTTGCATTTAATTTTTCTGCATAACACTGGTGGGCTGAATGCTTCATAGTGACTGAGGAGAGTAGAGAAGATTTCTAGTCCCAAGGGGCACGGGTGGAATCTGTGGGTCAGGGGGCTGTAAATCCAATAAAATTTGAGGCCATTTCTTTATCAAAATGGATAAACAGAAGCATCACTTGTACCCTAGAAAAGTCTCAAACATGGTAAAATATAAAGCTAGCTAGCTAGATGATAGATGGATGGTTAGGAAGATAGAGAGATATAGATAAACAGATGAACAAATGAGCAGTATAGAGATATACATACAAATATACAGATTATCAGGACCATAGTGTCTTTTTGGAAAGAATTATTGTAACAAATATACTGGATTTGTGCTGCAATGATCTAGATTTCAGTTCTGGCTCTATTACCTTGTATGTAATATTGAACATGAATTTGAACTTCAGTTTACTCATTTATAAAATGGATTGATAACATATCTCCTGCTTACTGATAATCCTGTTATAAGGATCAAATGAGAAAATGAAGACAAAAGCTCTTTTTAAAGTACTGTTCATATATAAGGTATTTTAATTGATATTATCCATTCTTTAACCTACCTGAGTTATGTTCATGGAGAGAAGACTTGATACTTTTACATTTTGAATATCCTATGACCATATGCTTAAACTGCCTTTAAGTAATAAAGGTGAGTGAACTCCAATATGAATATATATCTGTGTGTGTATGTGTATGTGTACATATATATGGTATATGTCTGTGTATGTATATGTGTAGTTGTAATTCAAAAGTTATTTCCAGTCATAGAAATATTCATGGAAATCTTATCTAGTGAAATAAAGAGAGGAAAGAAAGTCTTGCTGAGGGGTAAAATAGACCTGGTATGTTCATTCAGAGAGATGTTGCCTCTCACTATAGCATAGGCCTGAGTAACTAATATTCAGAGCCTTCATCTGCTTTCTGTAATTTAGGATTAAAGGTTACAGAATCTGACATTGTAGGTAACAGGGCATCCTCTGTGAAGGGTCTTAGAATATGTGTTATTGATACCTATGAACAAACATGGGCTCTCAGCTCATTACCTCAAGGTAGCCTCCGTCATTTGTATAACCCCAGTCTTGAATATGGCTTTATCTACAATCAAGTAACACATCGTTTATTCCAGGAACTTCACTGTCGGTCAGCAACATACACTCACACAGAAATATACAGCTCTATATAAAAGCTAAGTTACGGGCCGGCCCGGTGGCGCACTGCTACAGTGCGCCGCTTGGGAGTGCGGTGGCGCTCCTGCCAAGGGTTCAGATCCCACATACAGACCGGTTCCCGCTCACTGGCTGAGCGAGGCGTGGGAGCAACACCGAGGGTTGTGATCCCATTGCCGGTCCCGGTTCGGTAAGGGAGCGACACTGAGGGTTGCGGTCCGTTGCCGGACATGAAAAAAGACAAAAAGGAAAAAAAAAAAAAAAAAAAAAAAAGCTAAGTTACATTAAAACAATCAAAAAGATCTGGAAATACTGTCTGGTATTTGAGAAATTGCTAGTGATTCTGGTTATATTTATATTGATTTGTTACTGACTGGACTCCCTCAACTCACATTTTAGGGAACATCAGACAAAGAAAAGAAGGAATGCAATGGTCTAGTCAGAGAAGCAGACCTGTTCTGGTCTGATAAATTCTCTTAGACTCAGATTTCACATCCAAGGATAATAATACCCATCTTAAGTGTTATCAAGAGAATTAAATGACCAAATCACACATAAGGCACGTAGCAAAAAATACACACTTAGTGATATTATCCCTTCTTTTCTTGATGAATTTGGTCAGCAGCATTCCATTTAGAACTGGGAATGCTTCTTTTTTTTTTTTTTTTTTTGTTTCTCATTTTTATTTCAACACTTCAGATTTCAAGGGAGGAAATCACACATATTTGCTAAAACTAATTTTTTTCAGAAAAAAAATCTGATAGTTAGTAGATAATCAGTAGTTAAAATAACTTTTTTTTAATGCCCGTAATGTGCTTGAAAATAAAATGCTCAAACTAGTCTGTTACTATATCTTCTCTACAGGGTATTTCAAAAAGTTCGTTTAAAAATAGAATTAAAAGATAATGCAAATCTTTCTATGAACTTTTTGAAGTACCCTCATACTTCACCACAATATATTGGCTAATTCTGAATTCTGGAATTTCAGTGATAGTTACAAAGCACTTGTCTCACTAGCACATATTAAAAAGCACTTCTTGAAAATGAAAATTCACTTTCGCAAGAATGGTTTATAAATGAAGGTTGATTTTTTGTTTGTTTGTTTGTTTGTTTTTTATTATTTTTATTTTGTCAATATACAATGTAGTTGATTATTATGTCCCATCACCGAAACCTCCCTCCCTCCTTCCTCTCCCCCCTCCCACCCAAGTGTGTCCCCTCCATTTGCTTGTTGTAAGAACTTCAAAAAAAAATTGTGGTTGTTATATCTTCCTCTCCCCCCCCCGTTTTTGTTTTGTTTTGTTGTTGTTGTTGTTGTTTGTTTGTTTTTGTGTGTGTGTGTGAGAGTGTGTGTGTGT
>NW_007730138.1:75381-84751 GCF_000696425.1 Galeopterus variegatus
TATAGCTGAGTAGTATTCCATTGTGTAGACATACCACATTTTCCATATCCACTCATCCGATGATGGACATTTGGGCTGATTCCAGCTCTTGGCTATTGTGAAGAATGCTGCAATGAACATTGGGGAACAGGTATACCTTCGACTTGATGATTTCCATTCCTTTGGGTATATTCCCAGCAGTGGGATAGCTGGGTCGTATGGTAGATCTATCTGCAACTGTTTGAGGAACCTCCAAACCATGCTTCTATGAGTTCTTCTCATTCAGACCAGAGAGATATAAGGGAAGTTAGACAGAGAACAAGTACTTCATCACATGGAGATGAATTTAAGTCTCGGTGGTGAAAAGGAAGCTGCAGAAAAAGAAAGACTGTTTTCTGCTAAGAAGATAGTGATGATGTATATATTTTTTTCTCTTGATTGTTTTCCCCCAGGAAGATTTGGATGACAAGAAAGGAAAGCACATGCCTTACCGATGTCCCTAGTATTCAAAACTTCAAACCTTCCACTTTGGAGTCTCAAGCTTTTCTGAGGGGAGTCAGACGCTAGTGTAAGAATCTTCAAACACACCTTTTGAATGATAAATAAATACATTAAGTAACTCTTCTCTACCCAGTATTCTAATCTTCATCAATAAATCACTATATCTCACAGAAGCCTGAGATTTTGTAACACATTTTTAAAAAATAAAATCGATTATATAGACCCATAAAATTGTTTATATAGGGACCCATAAAATTGCTTGGCTAAGGCCCTGCATACCCTAGGGATGTCCCTGGTTGTAAACACCCCCTCGCCCCCAACAACTGTGTGCCAAGACCCTAATTTATTATTATTGTTTGTTATAGTTCATGAAATCACAAAGTCTTAGAACCACTGCATTAAAGTAATATGGAACTCAGTCCATTAAGAATGCCTGAAACTGCCTCAATGCTATCATTGGCCACAAAAGGCCTATATTTGGAACTTGGCCTAACAGAAGGGAATGAGCTCCCTGACCTAAACTCTCCAGCACCCTTCTTTATGCATCTGCCTTATGCATGTGCCTTATGATTCATTTGAGTCAATAAATTGATTTCCCTTAAGTAATGTTTCAGATGAGAAGTACCGGGGCTGACCCTTTAGCTCAGCTGGTTAGAGCACAGTGTTATAACACCAAGGTCAGGAGTTCAGATCACTATACTGTCCAGTCACCAAAATAAATAAATAAATAAATAAAAACTGTACTAATATTTTTTAAGCTGTAGAATCTTTTTAACAAAATAAATCTTCAGAGAAATCCCAATAGATCAAAAAGGTAAAAATGGCAGGTGATGAGTTCTAAACTGGGGGGACCAGGTTTTTGAGAGCAGGCCTACATCAGCTTTTAAGTCTTCTTTCGTCAGGCATGCATATGGAGTCGCTGGTTTAATGGGTGTAGCAGAAGATATTGTAAGTACAGAAGGAGACTCTGGGAACTTCTGAAGATGTTCTGTTCCTATCTCTTCTTGAATGAATTGAATCCACAGGTAGAGTAAAGGGTAATTCTCTTTATAGGGACTTTGAGAAGTTTTCAGGGGTACTTGGAGGCACCTTACCCTGGGGACCTTACATGAGACTTGGTAAATCTATATGATGAAAAGTATTTTGATCACCCAACCAGTATTTCTCCTCCTACCCCCTTTTTAAAAACTTTCTTGTCTTTTTCAGCTCCTTTGATGATCCACCTGTTTCCCGGATTCTGCATAATAGGAACTCTCCTCTGCTCCATGAGTTATCTAGGGTGACAGGAGCTGAGGGAGTCTTAGGTCCTGAACCAGCTGCCCTTGCCAGCTCAGAGCTTTGCTCTGGGCTCTGCCCTTTTCTCCTTCCTCTTCGCTACCATCCTCCACCTTTGTTTTGATTCCTGGATGCAGAAATACATGTTCATCTATGTATATTTTTCTCTGGGGTAAAGTTGTAGGTCCAGTGATGTCTTGGAAATCTCTGTTTTGTAGGTATGTGTTTTGTGAGTAGTTCAACAAATTACCTTTAAGGTCAATAGCAAAATGATATTTTTTATCATAGGCCTTCTTTGACAGACCACTCATTTTTGTCAAAGTTTAAATCACTCAGTCTTCAAAAACCTCATTGACAATCTTTTCCCTCATTTCTGCCTTCCCTGAAGGAGTATGCCATTAATAGAAAAAACACACACACACACACACACACGAAGCATTATTTAATAATGTTTAATTAACTTACTTCTTTATTAAATACAGTGTTTTTATGGTTTTATGTGTTTCATTCCTTAAGAACGGCAATATATCTATTTACAGTGGTAGCACACTGCCTCATACACAGTAAATTAACAAATTCTTAGATCTATCTTATTTGAAAATATTTGTATCCATCTGTCTACCTATAATATAAAAAATAGTTAAAGTAGAATTGTATCACTTATGAATTTTATTCGGGAGCTCTAGGCAGCTTATTTTAGAGTTAGTTTTTGGTAAGAACTACTATCTTTCTATACTTACTGAATGAGAAGCTCAAACTTGGAAACTGAAAGTTAATTTCTAGGGATCTTCTTAGTAAGTGTTAGGGCTGTTTACTGAAGAGTCTAGTCACACGGCATAATTGCATTTCCTTGTCTTCTTAAAACAAGACGTGTCTTTGTGACTAGCTTTAGCTGATAGAATGTGATCATATTGATGTATGATATATGTCATTTCCAGGCAAAAGCCTTGACAAACTGGCACCTGATTCATCATTTTCCTTTCGGCTTGCCATAGTAAACTGGAAGCTCTGTTAGTTTGCATACCTGGGTCAGATTGATGCAGAGGAGAGCCTCCAATCAATCCACAGTGGACTTACATTATGAGTGGGAAGTAACTCTTTCCTGTTTTAAGTCACTGAAATTTGAAATTATTTGTACAGCAGCATAACCTAGTTTATCCTAGTTATGCAATCATCAGTGTTATTCACTCTATGATGTCAGCACAGCTATTCACCTGTTAGAAGATTGTTTGAGCTCCTGTGGGGTCCTGTTTAGTCATGATTGGTGTTGGGTGGGTAAAAATGAATAAGACAGATCCTGTGCCCTCCAGTACTTACAGACAAGGCAGGACATGTACCAAAAGCTATGAAACAAGGCAGTATAAATTAAGAGCCCTAAGACAGGGACAAGGTACTAAGAAATTTTTAACAGGTAATGATTACTTCCTGTTGGAATGTCATAGAAACTTCCAAGAGGATATGACCATGGAGCAAGCCTTAAAGGATGGATAGAATTTAGATATGTAGAGATGATAGTGGTGGAGTCCATGTAGTATGGTGCAGGGTGAATAGTCCCAAAGCAAACAAATACAAGCGTACTTCAAAAAGTTCACGGAAAAATAGAGCTAAAGATAATACAAATGTACTTTGTGAAGACCCCTCATATAGGGCATACTCCAGAAAGGTAAATGTGATTGCCTCGTCTGGTGACAGTAATGTATCTACTGATACCTGGGGCTGGATTCTCAGGAGAATAAAAGCCAACCTCATCTTTGGGGTAAGGATGGCTTCTCCTTGAAACAAATGAAGTTCTACTGGTTACTGAGTGAAAGAGGTACCCGTGTCTGTGGGTCTGTCCTTCTCTTGTAGGAGGGTAAGACATTTTACTCAGTAGGACACAGAGTCAAGATAATTAATTTCAAGCCAAGTGGCTGTATACACATTCTTTTCAAGAACTGCACACAAGCTCAGTTACTTTCCTTCTCATTAGTTTAGGGTGTCTAATATATTATTCTTTTTATCTCTTAGTGTAAGTTCCCTGAGATTTACCCCTTACAAAGCCAGAACTAGGGCCAGCCCCGTGGCTCACTAGGGAGAGTGTGGCACTGGTAGCACCAAGGCCGCGGGTTTGGATCCTATATAGGGGTGGCCGGTGCACTCACAACCATGCCAAGGGTTGCAATCCCCTTACAGGTAAAAAAAAAAAAAAAAAAAAAACAGAACTAAGCACTTATATTTGGTCCCCTTTTCTTTCCTTCTATCCATCATTATACATTCACTGATAGCCCACTAATGGTAGGTATTATGCTTTTCATATAGAATTCTCTTGATTTCTTGTTGCTTTTAGCAATTTTTACTTTGTTTCATGCCTAGCCTAAAAGATAATATTTATGTCTTATTCATCTTTTATTTCCCTTCCATTTACTACCCCTACCCAACTCAGAAATTTCCAGTGTGTACTAGATATTTTCCAGAATGGTTTTTTTCCCCTCTTTTTTTTGACTTCCCTTTTTGTTCAGACATGGAACTCCCATTATATCTGTCCAAAAGCAGATTTGGCTACATTTGACCACAATGAGCACTCATCCATCACAGTTTCCTTCCTTCCCTGGGCTAACCAGGGGCCTAGCCATTCCATTTCAGCTGTGTCAACTAAGAGTCAGATCACAAGGCTGCCAGGATATTTGTGGTTAAACCACTCGACCACCTTGGGATCGTGTTAACTCTGTGTTTTGGTTTGAGGGAGTGTATGTGGGTTGGAGATTGATTTGACTTAGACTGCATTTTTTTTATGAGTTGTAACAGGATAGCATGCTTTGGGTTCACTTTGGTAAAGTAAAGCCAGCAGCTCTGAGAATTGATTTTGTTTGTTCTCCACCAATGTTTGATATAAAACTGGTGTCCAAGCAAGGTGAAACAGTCTATGTGAAGAGGAGGCAACTTTCTTCCTGGCATTAAGGTTGAACGTAATCTGAAGAGTCCTTTAAATAATCAACAGTGAGGAGAGGCGGTAGCTGGCTTCTTTGGATTTTATGTTTACTCCAGTAAATGAAGACTTCTTGTTAGAAGCAACTTTGGTGGGAAGAATATGATGGCCACATAAAAGGTTTATCTGGAATTCAGCTGCAGTCAATAGGTTCTGATTTCTCAATGAAGCCTTTAATCTCTTGGACTTAAACTTGTTGACTCAGTCTTGTTATAAAACTGAACTCTCTGTCTTTTGCTGCCTTTGACGTTGTCTTCTTTCAATTGAGAGATGGTCAAAGTCAGGTGTATACTATCCTTTAAATGGGAAGCTGCTGTCCTGCCATTGATAATATATTTTGGCAGTGTGAATAGATGCATATTTAACCATCTACAAGTTCTTATTTTGCAAGGTAATTGACTGGATTTAAGCATGAAATTAGCCTAACGGAACAGAATAAGCTTATGAAAAACTTAGAAATTTTATTTTATTTATTTATTTATTTTTTTAACTGGTAAGAGGATCTTAACCCTTGACTTGGTGTTGTCAGCACCACGCTCTCCCAAGTGAGCTAACTGGCCATCCCCATATAGGGATCTGAACCCGTGGTCTTGGTGTTATCAGCACCACACTCTCCCAAGTTTGCCATGGGCCGGCTCCCCCCCAAAACCTAGAAATTTTAAAGCTGGGAAAAGCTTTCGAGGTCATGATGTCCAGTGTCTTTACAGATGAAAACAATGTCATTCAAATCATAGAAATTGCCCCCTCCCCCAAGATGATACAGCTATTCAATAACAGACAAAGTCAAGAGTCATAGCTCAGTACTGTGCTCAATTTTCAAAAGTATCAAGGTTAGGAGTCAAAGAAAGATTGAGAAACTGTTCTAGATTGAAACAAATTAAAGCAAAATGACAGCTAAAGCAACACGTAATCATAGAATGGATCTTTTTGCAATAAAGGACATTATTGGTGCAATTGAGTGAAAGGAGAGTAGGGTCTGAGGATTAGATCGTAGTAATGAATCAATGCTCATTTTCTGATTTTGATGACTGTGTTATGGTTACACAAGAGAATGTCTTTGTCAGAATCACATACTCAAGTATTCTGGGGTGGTATGACCTCATGAGAGCAGCATCCTTTCTAGTGGTTCAGGGGAAAACAATCTTTGCACCATTCTTACAACTTTTCTGTAAGTTTGAAATTATTTTTTAAAAAGAACAACAAAATGAGAGAATGAAAATGCATTTTTAAAGGTGAATTCCCCAAACCAGTCTCTATGAACATTAAAGATGTGACAAAAGACACCTGGGTTACCCACCATATCCCATACCTTTGGTCTTTCCCTACTTTCAACCGTCCATCAATAGCAGTCAGAGAGTCAAAATGTCCTTCCCCAAGATAATAATCTTGGACTGGAAACTTTCCTGTTTTCTTCTCTTTGGTTTCTCTCATCCACAATGGAATAATAGCACATGAAAATATACTTTTACACAGTATTTTGAGGTAAAAGGCTACTTTATCACAATGTGACAATACTTTTGGTTATTTTGTCTTTTTCAATCTAATGTAGTCCTTCTTTCTCACCTTCTGTTTTTTATGGCACTTCTTTGGCATAAATCATGTTCAGGTCTCTTGTAAAATATCCCTCATTCTGGATTTGTTTGTCTGATTCCACATGGTATCCTTTAACATTTCCTCTAACCGTCATGTGGCCTGTGAAGGTCTGAGTGATAGGATACCTGTCTGTTATGGGGCAAAGCGTATTCAGTAACTTCAGCTTGGTTTAGTAATTTAGTGACCAGGCATTTCCAAGTTCTGTCCTGGTTCTAGCTCAGGATGGCTGCTTTCCACAACGTAATTTGAGAGAAAGGATAGGAATATTTGTTCAGAATTCTTTAAATCCCTTAAGTCCTTAAAATTAATTCCTTAATGGACATGTAGTAATGGCAACATAGTTTCAATCTCATGAGTCACAGTGCAACTAGAGAGAAAAAGCAAAATAGTCAAAACACAAAAACCTCATAAACAACATATACAATTAAATGAGGTGACAAAGAAATGCTACTAATGCCAAAATATGCCAACAACCAGCATGATATCAGTCCCCGAATGGGAAGACACAGAAGGCATCTATCTGACAGACCTGGAAGGAGGAAAATCCCAAAATAGACAATGGGTACTCACTGTGAATCATAGCAGGCCAATTTGAGAATAGCACTATAGCTGAGGGTTTGCACAGTCCGGTATCAGGTGAGTGCAAGGAGCTTGTGGTAAGTAAGGTCAGAACGGCTGATGCAGTGTAGTCCCTATAAATTTGTGAAATTGACCAGCCGGAAATCCTTTCCAGGACAGGGTCTTACAAAAAGGAGAAATAAAAATCAAAACTGAGCAAGGTAGGAACAGTATAGACAAAGGAAAGAGAAGAGACAGATAAATGTAAGGAGGAAATTACAACCAGGAAATCTCAGAAAGCAAACCAATAAATTTGCTGAGCACTTCAAGAAAATAACAGAAAATCTGACCAACATCAAACTTTTTTGACAGCAATGATTTATGCTAAAAAAAAAAAAAATAGAGTAGCATATCTATGATACTCAAGAAAATGTGAGCTAAGGATAATATATGCAGCAACACTGGCTGTTATGTAGAAAAAGCAAACACAAAGTTATCAATATGTGAGACACAGGAAATATTTTCCCCATGAAATCATTCTGAGAAATTGCTAGAGAACAAGCTTCAGAAAGTCAAAATGATTAAAGAGATACCGTCATAATGTCTGGGGTTAACTATTGAATAGTTACTACGAGAACTAAGAGTGAGAATTAAAAGGGAGAGGGCCGGCCCGGTGGCGCACTGCTACGGTGTGAGGCTTGGGAGCACGGCGGCGCTCCCGCCAAGGGTTCGGATCCCACATACAGACCGGCCACTCACTGGCTGAGCGAGGTGCGGGCGCAACACCGAGGGTTGCGATCCCGTTGCCGGTCACGAAAAAAGACAAAAAGGAAAAAAAAAAAGAAAAAAAAAGGGAGAGCATAGTAGGTACTGGTCATGTGTTCGGGTAGTAGATATAGCAGAACCATGAAATATGGGAAGAAAATGGGAGAACCTAAGAAAAACATACGAGGGTACTTCCAAAAGTTCATGGAAAAATAGAACTGAAAGATAATAGGACTGTTTCCATAAACTTTTTAAAGTACTCTCATATTTTCCTGTCCTCGGAAATTATACTAGTGGTGGTAACTTTAGTGCTGTTATTCTGAAGTTGCTATGTGTGTAATGAAGGATAAACAAAATGAAAAATTGTGGGATATGCTATTTCTACCAGCTCCTATGTCATTGAGAACCAGGATTCTCCTTTTGAAAGAAAGAAGATACAGACATAACACAGAAGAGGATAAGTAAAAACCTCTGTAGTCTGAAATTGAATTGGAAGTATTAGTGTGATCCCATGAGGTAATTGTTTTAAACATGCATTTTTTTTCTAGTTTTTTTCCATTGAAGTGGCCTAGAAACAATGCCCAATGACATAGCATTGAACATTGTTCGTACCAATTGTGAAGCTAAAATAATATCTCCCATTTAAAAGACCATGGATTTTTGAAGAAGTGGGTAATTATAGATCTGGGACAGGAAATGTAGGAGATGAGCCTGAAACAATTTGTCATAACAAAGAAGCCGTGTCATGTCAGAATCAGGGCTAGAACACAAATATTGATAGTCAACGTGGTACCCCACAGATATGTATAATCGATTATGTTTCAATAAAAAAATTTTAAAAATAATAAATAAATAAAATCGGGGCTAGAAATTTTGATATAATAACCCCAGTCCTCTAAGCATCTTCCATTTACCGTATTTAACCTCGGCACCGAGACTGTGAACTTCCTCCATAGAACTTGTCTAGATTACATGCAAGTCTTTGTTTAGTGGTTCTTTCAGTCCCTAACCTCTCTGGTTCATAGTTATGATGATTTTATGACAGGACAACTGTTCGTTGGGATCTAAACTTAATCCATGGCAAGCTTCCTTCATATTGGCAGCAATAACTTCCAGTCCCTATCTACTTGGGATGGATTCAAACAGGTGTCTTCGAGGCAAAAGTCCCCTTCTCATATTACAAAATGCCTTGCCATGTGGTAATGTCCATTAATGACATCCTTCTTGAGTTGGTGCATAATAGATGCCAAGGAAAGATCTCTTTCAATAGGACATTTGAAAAATTGCTTGTTTCTTTTTACTTAGTGTATTAATCAATTAATTAATTAATTTAGCAAATGATTTAGCACCTACCTTGAGCCAGATGCTGTGCTGAGCTCTGAATAAAAAAACAAAACCCAAGACATATGCAACCCCTACTCTGAGAAGTTGACAGTCTCTTCATCCCTGACCATCACAGGGAAGCTCATAAGGTCCAGGCTTTGTCCAAGCTGACAAAATGCAATGCGGGACAAGATCTGTCCTGAGTCTCATGGGAGTGCAGTTCCAAAATTGCAACTGCAGACCAGCAATTATCTCCTTGAGAGAAGTAGAAAGATATTCTTTTCTGAAGAATTATGATGCCCCACACCCCACACATAAACCAAAAAAAAAAAAGAAAAGAAAAGAAAGGAAGGAAGGAAGGAAGGAAGGAAGGAAGGAAGGAAGGAAGGAAGGAAGGAAGGAAGGAAGGAA